>NW_006295385.1:330636-333184 GCF_000327345.1 Myotis davidii | reverse complement strand
GGACGGAAAGTGCCTGCTAATGGGTAGGAGTTTCATTGAGGGTGATACAATCACTCTAAAATTAGACAGTGATAATATTGCACACCTCTAAAAACCACTGAATTGTATACTTTAATGGGGCAGATTTTACTGTATGTGAGTTATATTTCAGTAAAATTCTAAAAATAAAATAAAAAGTCATTTGACCCAAACCCAGCAGGCGCCACATGCTGGAACTGTGGTTCTGTTGCCCTACCTCGGCAGGTCTCTCCGGGCAGTTCCTGCCCCAACCACACTATTCATACCAACAGCCTCAAGGAGAAAATCAGTAAATCCCTGTGCTGTCTCCTCCCCGTCTGGCCAGGTCCTGGGTACCCTGGTGTCACAGAGCCTGGAGATGAGGGCCAGGCTTTTGTCGTGACAAGGTCACAGCACCGCCAACGCCCCGCTCCATGCTGGGTTTCCCCTTCTACGACAAGCACATGTGCGTCCAGTACACCAAGACCAACTCGGATATCACTGCCCAGATGAAGGGCTCCTTTGTGGAGTGAGACCATACACAGAAGAGGAAGCCCAAGAGCCAGGAGCCTTGGCTGCAGTTGCCCCCACAGTGGGGGCAGCCCCGGGCCTGTCCCAGGCATGCCACCAATAACTCAGGAGACCCACCTCATGTACCACGTGCAGGGTCAGCCTCCCTACATGCCACCCTGGCATGATCTCACCTCCCAGCCAGATCCCACCGGAGGCCAGACCCACACAGCAGTGTATGCCGGGCCAGACGCCACCTGCCGAGCCTCTTTCAGAAAACCCACCAAAGCACATTCTTTACAACCTACCTGAGAAAATGAGTTCATGCTGTCCATGCTTCTAACCCTGTTCCCTGGCTTCAAGGTCTGCCTAGTCCCAAGGCGGTGCAATGTCACCTTCGTGGAGTTTGACGATGAGGTGCAGGCAGAGGCTGCCCATGATACCTGACAGGGCTTCAAGATCACCCAGAACTCCATGAAGATCTCCTTTGCCAAGGAGTAGTGCCTTTTCCCCATGCCTGCCCCTGTCCTGTTTGGTGCTCAGCTCCCTGAAGGTAAGTCCCCTTCAGGAACCTTCTTGGAGCACTGTACCCAAAGATTGGCCCCAGACATTGCCCATTGCCCCTATAGTGGTTAGGTTGGAATTAAAGTGTTGTGGGGTTTTGTGATGTTTAATTTTTTTAAGCCATTTGTTCAACATGTATTTCTTGAAGATGTAATACTCGTACTGCATATATACTAGGCACTAGGAATAAAACAATACATAGATATGGCTCCTGCCTTCCCAGGGTTTATAGTCTTGTGCAGGAAGCCTGAGTTTACTAGTAAATCCTGGTTCACAATTTACTGTTACCTGGGAAAGTATCTTCTGCGTAGTCTATAAACAGGGTTAAAGGCAATACTCAGTGACCGGCACATTGAAAGGGAACCCAAATTGTTAGTTATTATTATTATCTATAATAATAAAAGCATAATATGCTAATTAGACTGGACAGCTGAACAACCTTCCGGACAACGCTGTGGCAGTGGGGGCCAAGGCAGAGGCGGTCAGGTGTGATCAGGCAGGCAGGCCAGCAGTTAGGGGAGATCAGGCAGGCAGGTGAGTGGTTAGGGGCAATCAGGCAGGCAGGCAAGCAGTTAGGGGCATCAGGCAGGCAGGCAGAGGTGTTAGGAGGGATCAGGCAGGCAGGCAGGAGAGCAGTTAGGAGCCAGTGGTCTCAGATTGCAAGAGGTATGTCCGACTGCCAGTTTAGGCCCAATCCTGCTACGAATTGGGCCTAAAATGGCTGTTGGACATCCCCCAAGGGGTCCCAGATTGGAAGAGGGTGCAAGCCGGGCTGAAGGACCCCCCCCCCATGCACAATTGTCATGCACCAGGCCCAGCGGGCAGCACCAGGCCAAGGCGGGTGCGAGCGAGGGCCCCGGTCACACCCCAGACAGCAACTGGCGGCAGGAGCGGGTCTGTGAGTGGGTGGCACCAGGCCAAGGCCGGTGTGAGTGGGGGCCCCGATCGCTACACTAGTCGCCCCACAGATGGCGACCGGCAGGGGGGGTGGGGCTAGTGAGCAGGTGGCACCAGGCCGAAGCAGGTGTGAGTGGGGCCCCAATCGCCCTGCCAGTTGCACCACAGATGGCAATCAGCGGTGGCAATGGGGGGCGGGGTCGGCAGGCAGTGCAAGGCGAAGGTGGGTGTGAGCGGGAGACCCTGATCGCCCCACTGGTCGCCCCACAGATGGTCCCTGATCGCTGGCCAGGCCTAGGGAACCTATCTGTGCAGGAATTTCGTGCACCAGCCTCTAGTGTAAATATAAAGGAGAAAGAATGCTAGGCGAAAAGAATATAAGTAAAACAGGAGAGCTTAGATTTAAAGTATCTCTTCAGGAAATTACATTTGGGCTGAAACCTGAAAGATGATCAGTCGAAGATAGTCTGAAAGAACTTAAGAACTGCAGACAAAGGAAAGTGCAAATGCTAAGGTCTTGAGGCAAGCATGGGTGTGAGGGGTTCCAGGAACCATGTACGGTCAAAGGACTATAGGCCAG
>NW_006295385.1:303642-330575 GCF_000327345.1 Myotis davidii | reverse complement strand
AATGTGCTAGGTCTTGTAGACCAAAATAAGTATTCCAAATTTCATTCTTAGTACAGTGGAAAATCACTGAGGGCTTTTCAGCAGGGAAGGCTATGATCCAAATGTATTTCAAAAAGATCACTGGCTGCTGTGAGGGGGAAGATATACAGTCAGAGGCTACCAGGGGAAAGATAATTGTGACCTGGATTACACTCCCTTCCTTTCTGTTCCACATACCCAACCTGCACTGCAGAGAACAAAGAATGAAGAGTGAACACACTGTAAAGAAAATGCACCAGGACCATACTTGAATCAAAAAGCCCTCAAATTCCTAGTTCTACTCTGAACCAACTATGGAATCTTGGCAAGTACTTCCTCCTTGAGCTTCAGTTCCTTATCAGTATAACTAGAGGCCTGGTGCACGAATTCATGCATGGGGGGGGGGTCCTGGAGGGAGGGGGGGCGGCGGAACACAATTGACCCTCCAGGCGGGTGGTGGGACATCCTGGCCGGTCCAGGAACCTTATCCGTCCGGCTGACATTCACGCTGGTTGTCGGGAGCCACCTGGCAACTGCTTTTATACTGTTTCTTCCTTGTAGAGCGTCTAGGGAAGAGACCGACTTCCAGGAGGCTGGCAGCGCTGTCGGTATTGTCCCACCAGTGCTGGTCCATCGGTGTCTCTTGGTGTCTGACCTGTTCTCCTGTGTTGAGCATCTGCCCCCTGGTGGTCAGTGTGTGTAATAGAAATGGGTCGTTCCAGTCGTTCTGTCACTTAGGCTTCTACTAGTATGTATGTATATGTGTGTGCATATATATAAATATATATACATACACACACACACACATACATACGTATACGAGAGGTCTGGTGCACGAAATCTGTGCACAGGGAGGAGGGGTCCCTCATCCTGGCCTGCACCCTCTCCAACCGGGACCGCTGGCTTAATAGCTCACCTGCATGACTGCCTGATAGCCTCTGCAGCCCCAGCTGCCTCAGCCGGCCCTCGCAGCCTTGGCCAGCCCTCGCAGCCTCAGCCGGCCCTCACAGCCCCTCGCAGCCTCGGCTAACCCTTGCAGCCCTGGCCAGACCTCACAGCCTCGGCCGGCCCTCACAGCCCCTTGCAGCCCCGGGTATGTCCAGATGGTCATCCACAATGTTGTCCAGACGGTTGTTCTGTTGTTTGGTCTAATTAGCATATTATCTCTTTATTATATAGAATATATAGATTAGAGTAAGAGCTCTACCCTACAGGGTTACTCTAGGGTGGTGATGGCGAACCTTTTGAGCTCGGCGTGTCAGCATTTTGAAAAACCCTAACTTAACTCTGGTGCCGTGTCACATACAGAAATTTTTTGACACTTGCAGCCATAGTAAAACAAAGACTTACATTTTTTGATATTTATTTTATATATTTAAATGCCATTTAACAAAGAAAAATCAACCAAAAAAATGAGTTCACGTGTCACCCCTGACACGCGTGTCATAGGTTCACCATCACTGCTCTAGGGCTTAACTGACTATGTGAAAATGCCATGCTGTGGGCTCAATAAGTGATTTACCCAAAACAAAGTAGATACATCCAATTAAAGAGATACACCCAATTTAGAAAATACACCCAAAACAAAAACAAAATACATGATTAGTTTTGTTCCTCTTTAGGGCAAGTTGTTTTGTGTTGTTTTAATGAACCTGTGTTAAGCTTGTTAAATATACTCCAGCATATACAGAGCACAGCATAATCCATCTACTTCTGTTCCATGGCACTTTACTTGCTGGGAAGCCTTCACCGTTGTTGCAGATAAAATAACATTTGCTCTCCAGAGGCCCATCTCTGGGGAGCAAATGTTATTTAAAAAAAGCTTTTTGCTAAAGAACCCCAGGGCAGGGAATGTGATGGCCTGCAGAAAAGTGGTGAACATTTTGCTATACAACAGGTTTATGAAGCAAATAACATGAGGCTTTATTTTAGGAGATATTCTGGCAAAGTTCATGGCAAAATTATCCTTTTTATATGTTTAAAAACTTCTGCTGAGATTTATAAATTATATTCAAATTCCACCTGAAAAAATATAACACCTTGGTCTTGCTGAAGGTGAAGACACCCTGTACACATTAGACTCAGCGCTTCTCTGAAGCATATTTGTAGTAAGTTAATTAAATGGTTGTGAAAAAAGCAAATTCTTCTGAGACTTTTCTGGAAGCCCCTGACAGCAGCCCATAGAGAAGTAGTCTTTTAATTACCTTGATATTTCATTAATGTTTTTGCTGACTTTTTATATATAATTACATCACACTTCTTAAAATTTTCTAAGAAAGCATTAACTAAAGGAAAGTAGAGGAATATGTGTTTATTTACCAGTACGATGAGTCAGATAATGAAGAAAAAAGACCTTCCTCACGTATATTGTGGCATAAATATTTATCCTCAACAGGAAAAGATTTTGTTTTACCGCCTAATAAAACACCATAAAAAGCCAAATATAGGAAATAAAAAAAATCTTTAAATCAATGTCATATTATGTCGTTATATATTGAATAAATATGAGGAAATCTAATCATTTCCCTGAAATGTTCTGAAAATTATTGTACTTCAAATCTTATATAGACAGTGATACAAACTAATGTAAATAATACCTGTTGGAAATTGCTATAAATGGCACACATTGGCATAAATTTATGTTCCCTGAAAGCAGTATTTAGAATTATTTTATACAAACATAAAATTCTTCCTCCACTGCCTGTTAAGTGAAGAAAATGCAATGAATAAAAACAAAACTTTACCATTCTGAAAACCTTTTATCTTTGTACTGGGTTTAAAGCAAAAACAAGAAGAACCAGAACTGTATTTTATCATTTATATAAAATCATTAGAATATTATAAAAAGAACCTATCACCCAGATTTTCTTTCTAATTTAATTCTGTTTAGGACTGCAAAACAGAACTGAGTGACATGAGAGGGGGAGGGAGGCGGGAGGGGGACAACAACCGAAAAGCGAACAAACAAAAAAAATTCGAGATTCTATTTTCAGTTCTTTTTTATTGTATTTTTTTCCACATACATGATAATGCACCTATTACAGTTTGCTTAAAAATCAGTACTTTAAAATATTAGATATAGAATAAGAAAGTCTCAGCAAAAGTCAAAACCAAGGGATTTCTTAATTTTCTATTTTCTTCCTCTTGAAAGATGTACAAAACTAAAAGAAAGTTCCCATTTTGTGTTCCACTCTATCTGCCTATTTGGCACCAATAATTCAGAAGTGACAGAACTAACCCATTATTTTTGGCACAAAACATAACAGGTTGGTCACAAGAAGTGCTGGCCAAGCTCAGGATACACTATTTCTTCTTTTGTCTTTCATCCTGAAGTCTATCCAATGTTTGAAAATCTGAGTACATAAACATTAACTTATTTCTTACAAAGAACCTAAATTTAATTTACCTATGAAAAACTAATGTAATTATTTCTTTTGAGGCAATTTCATAAACTTATTGTAGCCTAGAAAACTTAGCATATATAAAATATGTTCATGTCTTAGAAAAGGAAAAGAAAGTAATTAAACACATGAACTGAAGTGATATTGTGGCTTAGCATTCTAAATGAAGGCTAACTCACTGAAATAGATTACTATGAAGGTGAGATTGAATTTTATATCACAGTGAGCAAAAGATTAACAAACTGTCATCTTTTTAAAAAGATTTTTAAAATTGATTTTTAAAGAGAGGAAGAGAGATGGAGGGAGAGAGGAACATTGATGTGAGAGAGAAACGTCAATGCTTCCTGCATGCTCCCTAACAGGGATCAAGCCCACAAACCCGGCATGTGCCCTGACTGGGAATGGAACTGGCAACCTTACAGTGCACTGGATGACGCCCAACCAACTGAGCCACACCAGCCAGGGCAACAACTATCACCTTTAATTAACCAATCCTGATCTGGTCTCCATGACAGCACTTGTGCAACAGAAATGAGCTCTCTGCTTGGAGTTTTAAAAAGTTTAGGATAGTGTTGGCAAGCTTACTTACCACCTGGTATAGACTGAACTGCATCTGCCTAAAGTTCATATGTTGAAGCCCTAACCCTCAGTGAGATTGTGTTGGGAGATGGACCTTTAGGAGGTAATTAGGCTTAGTTGAGGTCATGATCAGATTAGTACCCTTATAAGAAAGACATCAGATAGATGTCGCTCTCTGTTTCTGCCATGTGAGGATATAGCAAGAAGGAGGTAGTCTCCAAGCCAGGAAGCTAGCCATCCCTAGAGAAGTAACTTGCACTGTAACCTCAGAATTTCTCAGCCTCCAGTACTGTGTGAAACAAATTTCTACTGTTTAAGTCACCCAGTCTACAGTATTTTGTTATGAAAGCCTGAGATGACTAATACTCCATCAAATCTGTGATCATGAATTATGATAAATACTTTTTCAGGCTTACTTTACTAATTGTATTTCCCTCTGTGTAAATTATCTGTTTTGTCCATTCATCTATAAAAGTTTCAATGTTTGGGAGATAAAAATGAACGAGCACTTTATAAGGATACTAGTGGCCTGGTGCATAAAATTTATGCACATTAAAAGGGAATCAATTAGAGGAAATATTTTAATATTGTTATTTTCTCTTTCTCTGTAATAGAAGTGTCAGCGATGAAAGAAAATTAGTAAAATGTATATGAAAATCTCCCTCCTGTCAGAGTCTGGGGTGTGCCACGAGACCCAAAGTCAAGTCCCCGCCCACCTTCGTGTGCCTCTAAATCATGCGAGACCCCAGACCCAGACAACTCCACCCGTCAAGCCCCACAGGGTGGGGGACGCAACCTCAGGTCCCCCAGCCTGGCACCAGGCGAGGGGCGCTGCCTCAGGTACCCTGTCAAGCCCTGCTGGGTGGGGGGCTCAGCCACAGGTCCCCCAGCCCAGTCTCAGGTCCCCTAGCCCCGGCGAGAACGCGAGAGGGCACGAGAGCATGATGACCATTTGCACATTAGCTCTTTATTATATAGGATTCTTTTTCCATCATGTTGGTGCAGATCTATTTTCCCACTTTGCTACTGTCCTATTAAAAACTGTTATTGAGCATATATTTTAAATCTTTTTGTTTTTTCTATTCCTTTAAAACTAAAATGGCTATCCTTTCATGGTTCTATTACATATTCTATTCTATTTTCTCTTAGTCTTTCTACAACCTGAGTTTTTTTCATTAATTTCATTAATTAATCAAGTTCACTAATTTATTTCAATTTTATATTGGTAGCTAGTAAAAAGTGTTGATATAACTACTTTTTAAAAAAAACTGCTTCTCAGCTTCTAACACCACCTTCCTTTTTGGGAGAAAACAGGTTTTATTATATTGTCAAATCTATTTCTAGACTCAAATATTGTTCCATAGATCTGTGTTTATACTTTTTAATCATTATTTTCATTCCTCTTCTTTCTGGAAAGTTCCTTGGAAACCTCTCGTGTTTATTTTCCCATTAGGTTATCCTTTCAAGTTCCCCTCAAAATCCCAGAATGGTCTTGGCTGAAATGGTATTATATGCATAAATTAACTTTGAAAGGTGGGGTTGATTTATAAATTAAAATGCTGCACATACATAGGAAAAATGGTTTGGCTTTCTAATGCTTGTTTTTAGGACATGAGGTTAAGAAGCTTCATGTTCATTTCATAAGACTGTTGTAACATAACAAGTTCTCTGTAGTTCTATTTCCATGTCCAGCCTTTACTTTAGTTCAGGACATACTTGAAGGCTTACCATCTCTTCCAGCTACAAAACACCTGGAAAGAGGCAAGGTTTTCCACTCAGCTGGGATCATGACAGAGGTAGAGGGAAATTAGTTCTAGCACTGTAGTAAGAAACATTTTCTTATACAATGGTGTTGCAGTCTTGAGTTGGTATTCTGCTTGCCTTGTTTGCATTTCCTGCTTCAACTGATTCCATATCTTTCAGACCAGTTTTTACCTCCATTATCTATAGCTCTTCTTTGACCATCCACTAGCTATCTCTAGTGCACCCAAACTCCCCTGACCAGTGCACCCATACTCCCCTGACCAGTGCACCCATACTCCCCTGACCAGGCTACATGGCTACCCCAGACCTGTACACCAAAGGATCCCACTGCTCATGTGTTAACTGGATACACTGATCAAACAAATGTGAAATTGCAAACTACTTAAATAATCCTGAAAATTGGTAGAAGCCTAAGACCCAGTCAGAAATAAATTAAAATATAGCTAATGTTAGGTGGTATACAAGAATTTGATTCAATATCAAGAGCACAATTCACAGTATTTCTGACCAGAGGCACTACTTCCATGAAATGAATTATCTGAGGGATGACATCTCTCTCAATTCCAGAATATCTAAATCTATATGTCTAAAATTAGCAGGAATTTTATATATATATAATATGCAAGAATTACTACACACACACACACACACACGCACTCAAAATTACTTAAAAGCTGAGTTAAAATTTTTATGTATTGTAATTTCTCATAAAATACAGGACAGTTATAAAAATGGGATTTATAATTCTTAACTACTTCTCTTTTTTTATGTTTGACTTTCTGTTAATGATATTCAATTTTAAAACAATGAACCAAGAAATCAAATTAAGCCTTCAAGTAAAGTTGAATGTTTACGTTTTATGTCTTCAATTGGGCTATTATTTCCTAGGTTTAGGTAATTAAAGCGAACTCATCAAGCACAGACATGTTAGTACATAACTCAATCAAATAAGCTCCTATGAGGAGAAGACCTGACTCAAAGATGAAAACAAATATCTCATAACTCCCAAGAGCTTTTAGTTTTTAAAAATTTATATCAAATCAACCTTATGGAAACAGTATCAGTTACATCTAAAACATAATGTTGAGTACTGTATAAAAAAAAAACAAAAAAGGAGGAGAAACAGTCCCTGGACTAACAAATTATAAATTCCAGTTGTAATTTTATCTTCACCAGCTATCAGTTATAGATACAGGCAAAAGAAAAGCACATTTAAACAGACATATTAAGAATGAATATACTTACACAAAAACATGAAACTAGACAACCAACTTATACCATACACAAGAATAAACCAAAAATGGATAAGAATTAAATGTAAGTCACAAAACCATAAAAAAATCCTAGCAGAAAACATAGGCAATAAAATTTCAGACAACTCTTATAGCAATATTTTTGCCAATATATCTCCTAGGGCAAGGAAAACTACGGAAAAAATAAACAAATGGGACTAAATCAAACTAAAAGACTTTTGCACAACAAAAGAAACCATCAACAAAATTAAAAAGGAGCCCACTGTATGGGAGCACATATTTGGCAATGATACATCTGATAAGGGGTTAATTTCTAAAATATGTAAAGAATTCATACAACTCAACACCAATACAAATAATCTAATTAAAAAATGGGCAAAGGACCTGAATAAATACCTCTCCAAAGAGGACATACAGATGGCCAATATCGGTATGAAAAAATGTTCAATGTCACAAATCATCAGAGATGCAAATTTAAGCCACAATGAGATATCACCTCAAACCTGTCAGAATGGCTATCATCAATAAATCAACAAACAAGTGCTGGCGAAGATGTGGGGAAAAGGAAGCCCTACTGCACTGATGATGGGAATGCAGATTGGTGTAGCCACTGTGGAAAACAGTATGGAGTTTCCACAAAAAATTTAAAATGGAACTGCATTTTGACTCAGCAATCCCACTTCTGGAAATATAACCTAAGAATCCTGAACACCAATTCGAAAGGATATACAGTAGGTCCTCAGGTTACATCAGAGTTCCGTTCCTACGGCGCAACGTAACAAGATTTTCCCTGTAAGTCGGAACACACCTACATAAGCACCTACGTCACTCACATGGAGCACATACACAGCGGTAATGAAGTGAAAGAGTAAAAAAAAAAATTTTAAAGAAAGATAACAATTTCTGACCTTTACTTGTGGTAAATAAATAATAAAAAACATAAAGCACATATGTACATACGTTGAAATGACAGAACTTTTTTATGGCTCCATCCCCTGTCACGCACAGAGCAGGGCCAATAAGGGGTTTGGGGAGCTCCCCCTGTCACACACAGAGCAGGGTCAATCAGGAGGTTGAGGAGCTCCCCCCTGTCACGCACAGAGGCTAATAGGAAGTGGAGCAAAAGTTTCAATCAGAACAAAAAAAAATGTATGTTTAGGGTTCCTTGTATCACATCTTCACTAATTATAATACCTAATGTATCTAAGTCATCTGCTTTTATATCTAGTCCATATGTCTTCATCTTTGTGAAGGAATACCATGAGATGGATATATTGCTAAAACCCAAATATACCTGTCTGCTCATTTCCCGGATATGTCTGACAGGTTCATCTGTCAGAAATACTGATTGTTTTTCTTAAAAAATAATAATTCATGAGCAAGAAAATATGTCCACAAAGAACTCAGCAGGTGAAATCATTTTGTTCCTCACCCATGAAGATGTATTTGCCTAATTACCAAATAAAGCAAACCAAACCAAAAAGGTAACATGGTACCCTGCCCTCAAGCACATCACATTTATAGTATAGATTGTGATAAAGGAATAACGAGACAAATGTAAAATTTTACTTATATTCTGTGTTCCTGGTATTCTTTTAAGAAGAGGAAGGAAACACTCCAAGAATAAAAAATCACCTTCTAGGCATGCTACAATCCAAGCGCTACCCACCTCCACCTTTAATATACGGCATGCATCCTGTCATAGACACAACAGAAAAGACTAGTTCCCGAACCCAGACTTGCCTTGTGGCACCTGAGGACCTAGCATAATTCCAATAATGCAAAAAGCCAGCAGAGAAACACAGCATTTCCAAGCAAAGCTTCCACTTCACTGACTGTGTTCTTTCATTTCATTTTATAGTTTTAACAGATGCAGTTTATACCTAAAGGTGTGCACAGGTTCTAAAATGCAATATGTAGAGAGTGCTCAGTATATGTGGGAAAGCTAGCTAAGGTCTGTTTATTGTCTGAACTATCTAGAGCCCTCTTTTTGAACATCACTCTCCCAAACTGTACTGAATAATATATACTCCCTCCAATGTAGTTATTTCACACCAAGCATAAACTATGAAGACAGCTGTATCTAACTTACCATCATATCCCCAATACCTACCCCAGTGCCAAGAATGTGACAGATGCTCAATAAACAGTTGTTGATTGGATGGATACGTAGAGGACCTGCTGAGACCTGAGGGACTCCCACGGATGAAGGCTGGGCTGGGCTGGGCTGGGCTGAGGACGAAGCTAGGCAAATCTGTCAGCCTTGGTAAGAGGACTGTACCTATCTCGCTCCCCAGTTCCAGCTAGTACTGCAAGGCAAGATCCCGAGGTGCCAGTTACAACTGGAAATAAAGACAGGCTTCAAAGGACCAGGCAAAGATCCCAGTGAGCAATGGTGCTGAGCAGCTTAGCAAAGGGAGTTCACATTTCGCTCTGGCACCTCTCAGGGCACAGAAAAGCACTGAAAGAGCAGAGTCCAGGAGACGAGCACTTTTCCTTCTATTGTTCAGATATGCCAATAATTCTTCTAAAGTTGCTTGAAGAAGACAATGGTTTCTTTTGTTAAAACATTGTTTTCCATAAATGTATGACTTCTTTCCTTAATTTAAAATTTCTCCACAAAGAACAGCACTAACCTAACTGCTAAATAGCAAGAAAATGATTAAAAACATGTTGCATGCCATGGAATAGTACATAACTACTTACCAGGTGCACCAGTTTATACTAGTAATGCTGATTTTGTAATCAAAGAAAACACGATAATTTCAAGAGAAACATCAAAAGTGCTTTATTCAAAGTAATGTCCATCACTAGCTACACATTTCCCCCATCTTTCAGGTAATTTGTAGATACCATCCCAATAGAACTTTTCTTGTTTTGAGGCAAATCATTCAGAGACCCAATTTTCCACTTCTTCATACCTTTTGAAGTGCTGCTCAGAAAGTGTATGCCATTCATCAGAACAAGTGCTAATCTGAAGGAGCAAGGTCTGATGAATACGATGGGTGGGTTAGTAGAACCCATGATTTTGTGCGTTTGGGATTCTCAAAAAAAAATCCTCTTTTCACCGCCAGTCACAATTCTGTGCAAAAAAGACTTTCTTTCGTGCCGTTGAAGCCACATTTTACTGATGAGTTTTCGGTTTCCCATTGGTCTTTCGTTCAGTTGATGTGGCACCCATTTTCCTCCCTTTAAAATCTTTCCCGTTGCTTGTAAACGATCGGAAATTGTTTGCTGAGCAACGTTTAATCTTTCTGCAAGTTGTTTTTGAGTTTGACATGAATCTTCATCCAATAATGCCTGTAATTGTTGGTCTTCAAACTTTTTCAGTTGACCTGGACATTCTTTGTCTTTCACATCGAAATCATGACTTTTAAAGTGTTTACCAAAAAATGAATATAATAAAATAACATTCTTCCCTCTTCCAAATTGCAAAACAAAAAAATTTTGAAAAGAATGAATGCCCGGCCGGTATGGCTCAGTGGTTAAGTGTCGACCTAAATACCAGGAGGTCAGGGTTCAATTCCCGGTCAGGGGACATGCCCAGGCTGTGGGCTCGATCCCCAGTGTGGGGCGTGCAGGAGGCAGCTGATCGTGATTCTCTCTCATCATTGATGTTTCTCTCTCTCTCTCTCCCTCTCTCTTCCTCTCTGAAATCAATAATAAATTTAAAAAGAATGAATGAGGATAATTACTTTTCTGTAAAAAACTACTGCTATCGATGGAAGGTTGCAAAACTATACCTCTCGAAACAAAATATACCATTCAGCCTGTTTAGTTTCCTATAAATAAGGTGCATGTACCTTTATAGTTACATTATACACCTACCAAAAGAAGAGTGACTCTGGGTAAAATTTAATTATGGCCCTTTAAATTTTAGCATACTAATAAATGATGACATTTTTTGTGATTAATCTTCCCTTTCATATCTTCCCTGCGAAATATTCTGGGAAACCAGATCAGAATCACGAGGCCCTGGAGATTAGTGCTTTCCCTTGAGAACACTGCAATTACTGATGACACAGAGGCTACACTGTGTTCAGAGTCTACAGCAGATAAAAAGCTTTTATTTTGGTAAAAAGCAAGAAAATGGGAATAAAAACATGTGGATTGCTAGCTTCTACTAAGGGTTGCCAACCTTCATATTTCCTTTGGCCTTTGTTGTGTGTCCTCTATTTCCTTCAGATAATCTCCTATTCAGTTAACAACTCTCATCCATTCAGTTCCTCAAGCTAGAAACTTGGAGTCCTCCTTGATTTTTCCATCTTCATTATGCCCCACACCCAATCCAACAGTCCCACTACTTCTACCATCCAGATACACCCTGAACACCTCTCCACTAACAGTTACCCTAATCCATGCCACCATCACCGCTCATCTTACACAACAGCCTCCTAGGTCTCCCACTTCCACACCAGCTCCACCACTGCAGCCATAATGGCCTCTCATCTGAACTGGCAGGGCCCATCAGAGCCTTTGCATAGGCTGAGCCCCTCCCGGCCTAAATGCTCTTCTTCACCAGGAGAACTGCCTGGAATCCTGAACTTTAACTCTCAGGTCCTCAGGAAAGCTTTCTCTCACCATCTTATCTGTTGCAAAAGTCCAGTCATCCTCGACATCTGCACCATTTGGTGAATAATGATGGGTGCTTTCTCCATTAAACTATAAACTCCATGAGGGCAAGAACCATTTCATCATGTTCACTGTTAGATTTCTAGTAGCTACACAAACTGTGTTAATTAATTGAAGAATATTTTGCTGCATCTGTAATTTGTACTATTTTTACAAGTATATAAAAGCTCTAGCAGAACAAAGATAATAAACCCCTAACTTCCAAGCTTACTGCTTAAGTCATTTTTTCTTGCTGTATTTGTTTTCCCAGCATGCTCTCTCAGGCCAATTTTAAGAATAAACATTTGGCACAAAGACTTACAACCACAAAAACATCCCCAGCCTCCAAACACCTGTTATTAAACTGGCTAACCTACACTTAGATGTCACAGGCTTCATGTTATATCTATTTAATCCAAATAGTTTAACATTGCCAGCCTAGGAAGTTTTCTGACAATGCAGAGAGGATAACGTGCCAGACACTAATCAATAGGAAATCATATTGCAGCTGGCATGCACATTTGCATGGCTTTATAATTTTCATACAGGACTCTCGAAACATAGTTCTGCCATATGGACACCAAATCACAGGGCCTGCCACACTGATTATGGGCAAATTTCAGCTCTTGCAATCAAATGCTTTACTTGATTAAAGCTCTCCTTAACCCATCTCATAAACGACACTAAGACTGAGATATGCCTGTAATTAAATTGTTCTGATAAAACACAACTCTTGGGTTCCAACTGTTTCCCCTATAATAATGACCATTTTTAAAATCTTCTTTATTTAAATGTTTTAAAATCCAACTTATCACTTCAAATGAGGGGGTCTATGTACAAAAATATAAAAGATGAAAGTCATAAATAATTCTGAAGGGTGAATCCACAACATAACATAAAAAACAAGTGGCTTGCTTTTTTTATGACCAATGTCCTCAGTTTACTATTTTTCTATATCTATTCAATGTAATTTGTAATCTAATCTAATAAAAAACAAACATGCAAATTGACCATACCTTTGCTATGCCTTAAGCCACATCCACCAGCCAATCAGAGCAACTGTATGCAAATTAACCCAACCAAGATGGTGGCCGGCAGCCACGGAGCTGAAGCGAGCAGGAGGCTTGCTTGTTCCAGTGTTGGAGGAAGCCAGCCTGGCTCTCAGCTCCACTCAAAAGCAACAAAGTTGCAATTATACAAGGTAAATAAACCCCAGATACCTTCTTTCAGCCAGCGGTGGCCACAGAGCTGGAGCGAGCAGGAGCCAGCTCTCAGCTCCACTGAAGGCAGCAAAATTTCAATTATAGAAGGTAAATAAATCCCAGAAAAAAAAGAAAAAAAGGAGAGGCTGGGATCTTACAGCTTGGGTCGCTGGGGGGTGTGGCCAGACTGAAAAGGCCAGCGGCACCTCCCCACCCCCCATCACCCCACTGGGCCCCTCCAAGGTGGGTGTCAGTGGAGACCCCCCCAATTGCTCCACCAGTCACCCCAAAGATCGGCCCTGATCGCCAGCCAGGCCTAGGGACTCTACCCCACACAAATTTTTGTGCACCGGGCCTCTAGTATTGTAATAAAATATTAACTCCTGTAGAAAGCTCTGTTGTAATTATATTTCTTTATTTAGTGCTTAATATGTGGCAGTCTCTTTATATTCACTGTCATTAAATTCTCCCATCAACACTTAGGTAGGCACCAATATTACCCTGCACTGCGTAAATCAGGAAGGTTCAGAGAGATAAGTATTTTGTGCACCGGGCCTCTAGTATTGTAATAAAATATTAACTCCTGTAGAAAGCTCTGTTGTAATTATATTTCTTTATTTAGTGCTTAATATGTGGCAGTCTCTTTATATTCACTGTCATTAAATTCTCCCATCAACACTTAGGTAGGCACCAATATTACCCTGCACTGCGTAAATCAGGAAGGTTCAGAGAGATAAGTAGCTCAGCAAGGTTAAGCCTCAGTAAGAGGCAAGACTGGGTGCTGAACCCATTAACTAATTTATAACTGCCCTATAGCAGTGAATACATGAATAAATGTTTCAGCCACAGGACATTTCTGACTTCAGACTTTTCTCAGATTGTGTCATTCTTCATTTTAAAATCAAAATCCCTAGTTGTTTCCAATTATACTTAATATCTTTATTAAATCACTGAAGAAAAACATTAACATAGTATATGGCAAATTCTAGGCCCTGTCCTAGGTATTGGTACAACGAAGAAGAATAGAAGGAAGCTCCATTCCTGGGGGACTCACCAGAACATAGTGGGAAGGATAGGTAATTCCCACCTGATGTGTGGCATTCTGGGAAGCAGTGTGCAATGATCAACTTTCTCCCCAAGAGAAGCCAAAAAAGGCTTCATGGAGAAAGTAAACATGAACTGGGATTCCAAGAACCAGCAGAGACTCCCCAGACAGAAAAGGAAAGAAAAAGTATTTCAGTTAGTGGAAAAATACTTTGCGGGTGTGAACTTATCAGCATATGGCCTATTAGGTAAAAAGCAAGACTTTAAAGAGAAGCTGAAGTTGGCAATGCCCCAGAAGAAAGAGAAAAACTAAGGCTCACTAGACAGGCTGAATGCACACTGAAAGGGTCTTAAGTGCCAGGCTTAGGAAAAGGGCTCACCCCACAGGTGATGGGGGCTGTTAGGGAGGCAATGTGCAGAGTGGAAAAGCACACACAAACACACATAGCATTGACACTTTTTTTATTTTATTTTATTGTTTAAAGTATTACAGATAGTAGTACATATTTCTCCTTTTTTCCCCCATTGACCTTCCCCTACTCCCCAGCACATGCCCTCACCCCACCCCCCTACCCCCCAGTGTCTTGTGTCCACTGGTTATGCTTATATGCATGCATACAAGTCCTTTGGTTGATCTCTTACCTCCCCACTTTATGTCACTTACTGGGCTGTTAGTAGGATGGCTAACATCCCTGAACCACAGTTTCCTGCAAAACACAGATAACATCCCTCGTGGAGTTGTTGTAAGGTTCTATCTACATGAAACATCTGATAAAAAGCAACTGCTGAACACAGGCTGGTTCCTTTCGCACTAGTAGTTACTACTTCTCCAGAACTTGATTTCCCTTTCGCTAAAAAGGGGAAACTCCCAAAAGAGAGAAAGTAATTAAAAGCTTGAGGACGAGGATGGCCCTGGTATTCCTCACTCTCAGCAGAGCTTAATACATGTTTCTGAGTACATTTACTCATCCCACAGATTTAACTGGTCACCAACACTGTGCTAGGCCTTGACATAATTGCCAGGCATTACAAAATGAACCAAGAAACCAACAACAACAACAAAATCCATGCTTTTATGGAGCTTTCCGTGGGCAGAGAAAGAGACAAGGGTGGGGAGATAGACAATATGCATTAATAAATAAATTGTTTAATCTGTAGAAGGTAATAAGTGGAATGGAGGAAATGTAAACAGGATAAAGGGAGATGGGGGTGTGCCAGCAAGTAGAGTGAGTGGTCAGGGTTAAGCCTCACAGAGAAAGTACCATTTGCTCAAAGACTTTAAAGAAATGAGGGAGTGAATACTGCATATTCTAGAGGAAAAACATTCCACAAAGGAGGAACATGAAGTGCATACACCTTAAGGCAGCTATGTGTCTCCTATGTTAACAGAATAGCAAGAAGGCCTATGTGACCAGAGTGGGTCAGCAAGAGGAAATGCAACAGAATGTAAGTCTGAGAGGTAATGGGGCCAGATCCAAAATGGATTTCACTCTGAAGGTGAAGAAAAGCTATTGAAGGATTTGAGAAGGATGAGATCGGACTGAAGTTTGAAAAGGGTCTCTCTAGCTGATGTGTTTAGACTAGAGTTATTAGGAAGCAGGATCACCATTCAAGAGACTTTTGCAGTAATCCAGGCAGAAAATGGCATCTTGAACCAAGAAGATAATAGCTGACATAGTGTGAAAGCAAAGCCACAAGACTTCCTGACAGTGTGCATGTGCAATCATTTATGACTTCAAGGAATTCGTGCCCTGAGCAACTGGAAGGATGGAACAGTCACAACCTGAGAAGAAAATGAATGGGTAGAGTAGTTCCTAGTACAGGTCAAGAAAGCAGTAAGAAATCAGGAGTTTGGGGTTATATTGAGTTTCATGTATTTATGGGCCATCCAAATGGAGATGTTGAGTAGGCAATTGGATGAACAGGTCTGGAGTTCAGAGGAGAGCTCTAGACTAGACTCCAGGTCTAGCCTAGAGAGGTCCATCCTAGAGATTTGGAGGTCTAGAGACATAAATTTGGGAGACGTCTGCATATAAATAGTATTAGAAATGTAAGAAGTACATGAATAAACAACCATTAATTTTAAAGTAACTCCTGGCTCAGACACTATGTGACCTAAAACAAGCTTCTTAACTACTCTTTTGAATTCATTTCCTCTTGGTTAGTGACAAGTTCTCAAATGGTACTGGGTTTTTAAGCAAATGAGTGATGCTATCCAAGTTGTTTTGTTGGAAGGTAAGGTTCCACTTTCCCTTTCTCCCACCCCTCATGCCTGCTTATCCCTTCCCCTAAAAAGAAAGGGCCTAACAATTAAGTAGATCAAAACTACAATTCCCTTTGCTTTCATTATGAAGCCAAGGGAAGAAAACATGTGAGAGAAAAGGAAAGGAAAAAGGAAGGTATTAAATGCCCATCTCAGGGCTGTGTACTATGGAAGAATAATACAGGATGAAACCTAATAATGACAAGAGACAGGGTGGTCTAAGAAGCAGAATATTATAAACTATTCTTCAGAGTTGCTGCCATCACTCAAACGATTGTGTTTCCTATTATCCTCACAAAACCTCTGACCTTGAGAAATGAAAATGTAATTAATACTTTAGAATGTTAAGAAACAGACTGGCATCTTTATCCTCAAGCAAAGCAGGCACTAATACTCAACTGGAATCTCTGCAACTATGAACAGAAATATTTGCTCTCTCAAGGATGCGGTGGTGTTATTTTACAAGGTTGGACTTTAAAAATTAATAGCACTAGCCCTGGCTGGTGTGGCTCCATTGGTTGGAACATCATCCTGTGCACTGAAGAATCATGAGTTCGATTCCCAGTCAGGGCACATACCCAGGTAGTGGGTTCGATCCCTGGTCAGGGTGCATGCGGGAGGCAACCAATCGATGTTTCTCTCTCACATCCATGTTTCTCTTCCCCTCTCCTTGCCTCTGGTTCTAAAACCAATTTTAAAAAATAAAAGCACTAATAAATCTAAAGAAATGAAATAACATTTATGGAATATTCTGAGGGAGTTCACTGAATAGCAATATTAATGTATTATGATGATGTACACAGTAACTTCCTCATCTTGGGAAGTGAGGTCAGGCTCCCTTTAGACTCCACTCATGACAAGCCTTCATTGGGTGAAGGCAATTAAATACAGGAAACTCTCTGGCCTCTGTGAGAGGTCCTGTTGATCGGGGAATACAAAGCACTTACCACCAAAGTAAAATATGTTGAATCAGGAAAATATTTCTTGACCTAAAAATTAATTTGTCTCAAATACATCACTTCTTCATGTAGAATGGACTATTGTTAGGCCACAATGGAAAAACTGAAAAGGAATGGTCTCAATACCCCAGCAATACATATATGCTTGCTTCATTTTTATCAACACTAATTTCAAACAACTAGAAGACAAAAGCATAAATAATTAATCTTTATTCCCGTTGGGAAGCTCAAGTCAAAATAAAAAATTACTAAAACTGTAATCAGACATGAGAAATAGAGCTGGATAATAGCAAGGTATTCCAAAGATAAATTATTAATAGCATGTGTTTTGTGATGCTTCAATAAACTCATTCTTGACTAATTGTTTATGGACTACTATGAAAATTCTAAAACAAAAGAGTAAACTGTGTTGTGTGTTGCAATAACTTCTTCCATCCCTAAACAGTTATACTGAAAATGTCAAGTAGAAAAAAATTATCTAACTCAAATAATTCATGAAAAAATATATACTGATTGGTACCACTCTGCTAAAATATTATGTATTTAACATAAAGATCCTATAGATTATACTTAATTGAATGATTTTTTTTTTCCTTGAAAAGAGAAAAAATCTATTAGCAGATCACAGATTCAAAAGTAAAGAAGAAAAGTGTAAAAGCCTAGAAGGGTTTTAATAATTACTTTTGACCTTGGAAAAGGGAAGGCCTTTGTAAGCAAGACACTGGACAAAAGACAAACAAAAAAATTATAAATCTAACTACATTAATATTAAAAATATCTGCATGAGAGCCCTACCTGGTTTGGCTCAGTGAATAGAGCATCAGCCTGCAGATTGAAGGGTCCCAGGTTTGATTCCAGTCAAGAGCATGTACCTGCCCCTCTGAGATCAACAAAAATATATTTTAAAAATACATATCTGCATGAGAGAATGCAATAAAGAGAAATGACAAAGTGGCTCCGGCCGGAGCGAAGGCCTGGGTCCCGGAAAACCAGTGGCCAGAGGAAAACCGGTGCCGGCAGCCAGGAGAAAGGAAGGCCTATTGCACGAATCTCTTCGTGCAACAGGCTTCTAGTCTATTAATAATAAAAGCATAATATGCTAATTAGGCCAGACAGACGAACGACCTCCGGGATGACTTTCCGGGTGAAGCCAGGGCTGCGAGGGAAGCCCAGGTCCCAGGTGCCTGCTGGCAGCCAGAGGGAAAGCTTGGGTCCCAGGTGTCGGAGGGAAGCCCGGGTCCCGGGTGCCAGAGGGAAGCTGGTGCCGGCAGCCAGGGGAAGGAAGGCCTACTCTTGCACAAATTTCATGTGTGGGGTCTCAAGTAGATCAATAAAAGCAATTTTTATATATATTGGACAATGTTAAACCTCACTGATAATTAATGAAACAAAGTTAAATAAGATATTATTTTCACCCATCAGATGACAAAGATTTATAGTAATAATAGTAAAAACTTAATATTACCCTCATTTTATAGGTAAGGAAATTATATAATCTTCTCCATATCACAAAGCTAGGAAGTGATAAAATTGTCATTTTTGAAAGTTTGTTCATTCACAGCTCTGGTAAAAATGAGATGACAGGTATTGTCATACATTATTGTTGATAATGTCTTATGGAAGACGCTTGAGGGAATATGTTCTATACCCTATGTTCATGGCCTCTGAAAGTACTACGTAATTTTTCCTGCTCATGAGACATCTTATCTGTCATTGAAAAATTAAGATATGCCAGTCTTGTGCTCCTTATAGAGATAGGCAACATATTTCTAAAACAGAAGAACTACACGCAGGCATCATGTGCACTATATAAATATTGTGTTTCTATGTCCATTGGTATCCCAAATAAGGAAAAAGACAAGGTTGATGTCACACCGCCTTCCCTCCCGTGTTAGAGTTGCACTGTCATCCCACAGGGACTGTGCTGCAGGACATGGGCACTCCAACTGCTGTCCTGCTCTCAACACTGCCAACGTAGCCACAGTGGCAATCAGAAAACAATGTTTGGCATTGTATTTAATAGGATCTAAAGAGAATGACACACTCTCTGATCTCTGTCTTAGTGTCTTGTACTTTCCACTTCATTCTGACTAACAATCAATGTGCAATTTAGCCCAGACAGAGGATCTAAAACAGAGTGCACAGCCTCTTTGGAGAGTAGTCTGGCAATAACCATCAAATTTTTTAATTCATGAACATCCACCCACAACACTTTCAAGAATTTATACTACAAATATACTTGTCACAACGCTTGTGCCAGAAACTGAATGTCTTTGTCCCCAATGAATTCATATATTGAATCCTAACCCCTAAGATGATGGTTTTGAAGATGAGGCCTTTAGGAAGTGATTAGGGCAAAAGGGACGAGCCCTCATGGTTGGGATTACTGCCTCTACAAAAGGGACCCCAGAGAGCTCCCTTGCATTTCTGCCATATGAGGACAGAGCAAGACAAGATCTATGAACCAGGAAGTGGGCCTCACAGAACACGAGCATGCCAGGACCTTGATCTTGGATCTTGATTTCCCAGCCTCCAGAACTGTCAGAAATAAATTTCTATTGTTCATAAGTTATCCAGTCTATGCTATTTTGTTATAGCAACCTGAATGAACTAAGACAACTTGTAATAGCCCAAACTGAACACAACATAATAGTCCATCAATAAAGGGCTATTTAAATAAATTATAGTAGTCATGTAAAGAAATACTATAAAGCTGTTTTTAAAAAAGAATGCAGCCTAGACAGAGTGGCTCAATTGGTTGAGCATCATCCTGTGCACCAAAAGGTTGCTGGTTCGATTCCCGGTCAGAGCACAAACCCAGGTTGTGGGTTTGATCCCTAGTCAGGGCACCTGGGGACGATAACTGATGTCTCTCTCTCCCGCTCTCTCTCCCTCTCCCTCTCCCTCTCTCTTCCCCCTTCCACTCTCTCAAATCAATTTAAAAAAAGAATAGTCTCTACATCTCTTTTCAACATTTGATTTAAAAAGCAAAAAACCTCAAAGAATGTATAAGTTTTGGATAAAAAGCTCTCATTTATGTAAAATAAAAGGAGGAAAACTATACATGCATTTATTATGCAAGAATATTTCTGGAAGGTTACATATGGCCACCCACATTCCCTGGCTTATGGCACTTCCTTCATCTTCAAAGCCAGCAACAGGAGGCTGAGTTCTTGTCACATCACACTACTTTGGTCTCTTCTCTGCCACCCCCTTCTACATGTAAAGACCCTACATAATTCAGGATAATCTCTATATTTTAAGTCAGCTCATTATATATCTGATACCTTAACTCCCACTGCCATTTGATGTAGCAAATCCAGTTTCCAGAGCTTAGGACATGGATATCTTTAGAGGCCATTATTCTGCTTATCATGAATATACGCAGGCAGTTTATGGAAAAGGGCTTTCTTATTTTTAAGTGAAAATATACTTTGCTAAAACTGTCTACTAGTATATGGCTATTTTAGAAAAAAAAAGGAACATATGCATACAAATAGAAGGGGCATTTATGTATGAGGAAAGGGATCTTTTTAAAAGAAGATATACCTGAATATAGAGTAGTAATGCAATGAGAAACAACATATAGGAAAATGTACAGAAAAGAAGGGACATACCAGTTAGCATCAAGCATTAATCAAATTCTCCTAGTACCTACTACTTTGTGGCCTTCATTCTTTGTTAATATTAATTCTATAAAAGTATCCATATCACTGTCTTACAGCTCTGGCTAATTAGTGACCTGCAACATGAATCCTTGGTACATAAACATCTCTGGATTTCACTGGAGGAGCAAAGAAGAACACTCCAGCTTGCTCACCTACTAAAATTACACTCTCAGTGTAGAAAAAAATGAATACGCAGTAAAAATTCAATCCTGTATTTCAGGACGACAGATTTCTACATCCTTTAAATGTAAGTCAGCTAACACACTTGCACATACATTACCTAAGCTTTCTTACTCATGTACAGAGCCCTCATACAACAAAGCAGATATATAGTCCCTGAACTGTTTCCAAAAGAACATTCCAAAATGCCTCTTCTACTGAAGGTATCTAATTCAATCTAAAGAAAAGGGGAGGGTGGGTAGATACTGGAGGGAGGAGGGAGGAAGAGAGGCAAAAGAGAAAGGTTTGATGGTGTGTGTGTGTGTATGTATGTAATTCCATAAACTAAGTTCTATAAAATGAAACTAGAGAAAAATATTCCTCAAGACACTAGATTAATTCAGAGTTAATTTTAGATCCTTTTGGCAATTATATTATTGTAAAGACTATATTAAAAATAAATATAAAAGTCTAAATATATTAGCAACTTTTCCTATCAGTGATGGTTTCCCAAAAGGAACTAGCACCTATCAACACTCCATAGAGACAAACAGGTACACCCAGGTCCATTGGTAAAGAAATTAACTAGAGCCTGTCAAGCACGGCTTAGTAGTTGAGCATCAACCTATGAACCAGGAGGTCATGGTTCAATTCCTGGTCAGGGCATATGCCCAGGTTGTGGGCTTGATCCCCAGTAGGGGGCATGCAGGAAGCAGCCAATCAATGACTCTTATCATTGATGTTTCTTTAAATCTATCTATCTATCTATCTATAAAAATGTATTTTTAAATGGGGGAGGGATGAGGACACATTTGTAATACCTTAACTAATAACAAAAAATATATATTTTTAAAAAAGAAATGAACTAGAACAGCAGATTAAGACTCCAGTCTTTAAAGTGAAGTTTACCTAAGACCATCCCCTAGACCAGTGATGGTGAACCTATGACACGCATGTCAGAGGTGACACGCAAACTCATTTTTTTTGTTGATTTTTCTTTGTTAAATGGCATTTAAATATATAAAATAAATATCAAAAATATAATTCTTTGTTTTACTATGGTTGCAAATATCAAAAAATTTCTATATGTGATATGGCACCAGAGTTAAGTTAGAGTTTTTCAAAATGCTGACACGCCGAGCTCAAAAGGTTCACCATCACTGCCTTAGACACATATTTTGAAGTGACCTGCTCAGTTTAAATGTGCCACCCAGAAGGGGGATTTATAATGCAGAGAGTAAATATATATTTACTCACCAACTGACTCTGTCTGAATTTCTTTCTTTTTTTTAATATATTTTATTGATTTTTTTTTTTTTACAGAGAGAAAGGGAGAGGGATAGAGAGTTAGAAACACCGATGAGAGAGAAACATCGATCAGCCGCCTCCTGCACACCTCCTACTGGGGATGTGCCCGCAACCAAGGTACATGCCCTTGACCGGAATCGAACCTGGGACCCTTCAGTCCGCAGGCCGACACTCTATTCACTGAGCCAAACCGGTTTGGCTGAAGTTCTTATAATTAACTGTTTTTCATGTGTAAGGATGTTACTGATGAACCTTCTTGGGCTCTTCTAGCTCCCATGACAGATTATTTGGGACCACTGTCTCCAAGATTTGCAAGAAGTTGGCTGGGCTAGGCAATGAGGTCTGTAAGTATAAGAAGGTGGGCCCAATAGCCCAAACTGAGCTTATGCCAGACTCAACAGGATCAGAGCCTAACCGGAAGTCCTAACTGCCCCCTGAGACCTGCCCAGGTGCAGAGAGGGAGGAGGGATTAATGTCAACCACCTTTCTTTTGCACAAAAAAACATAAATTAAAAAACTAAAATTAAAAGCATTATTCCATGACCTTGTAACTTCTGAGTTTCCCAAAAGATATTTTTAAATATATACATACCAATGAAGTACAACTTCTCAGGGTAATCTGCCAATACAAACCAAGTATTTCAGATTATTTGCATGCCTTCTTCAAATCTATTTCTAGAAATTTATTCTAAGGATAAAAGCATGGCAGTGTGCAAAGAAAACCACAAGAATATTTATCACATCTATTTATAGGAGAAAAAAATGGGGGGGGACATTAGTAAAGGATTAGTTAAATATGTTTCAACCTACAACATAATACTCTGTGGCTGTTAAATTCAGAATTGTGGCAAAATATTTATGAAATATTGCTAAATTTTAAGAAATCAAATTGTAAAATATTATCTACAGATTACATATCACTCAAAGAGTATTTTATGTTAAGAATCATTAAGAGAAGTTATCACCAGGTGGAAGGATTTGGGATATTATTAATAATCATAAAACCTCCCATTTATTGAGTAAGGCACTCTAAAGAAAGAGCTGGAGATGATCACTAGATTACAATGAAAATGAACTCTGGTGTGTTAAGGAAACAATAGATTATTTTAGATGTATACAAAAAGGTTTGAAATAGTTTGTGTTTTAAAAATAGCTCTCAACCTAGCCTTGAGAAATAAAAATGTCATCAGATATCAATCAATACCAACCAGAGCTATTGATTGGGAGATGGGGAGAGATTAACCAAAGGACTTATATGCATACTAGAGGCCCGATGCACAAAATTCATGCAAGAGTAGGCCCTCGTGGCCCCGCCTGCCTCACAGCCCTGCCCCCGCCCACTGGTCATTCCATAAGGTCTTTCTGGAAGGTCGTTTTGCCATCCAGAATTTACACCAATTAGCATATTAGCTCTTTATTATATAGGATATGCATTACACGTGGACACAGACAATGGTGCAGTGAAGGCCTGGAGAAGGAACAGGAATGAAGAGGAGGAGGGTACGGGCGTGGGGGGAGGGGGGATGGACATCTGTAATACTTTCAACAATAAAGATAAATTAGAAATAAATTAACATTTTAATAAAATGGACAGAAAACATTTGAAAGAAAATATAAAGGAAAAATTTTTGTGACTTTAGGGTAGGCAAAAATTTTTTACATAGGACACAAGAAATTGAAAAACAATTTAACATTCAACATCATAAAGAAAATGAAAAGCTACAAACCGTAAGAAAATATTGCCAATAGAGATACCTAAGAAAGGACATATCAAAATATATAAAGAACTCTCAAAATTCAATAATGAGACAAACCACCCAATTTTTAAAATGGGCAAAGTATCTGAACAGACACTTCATCAATGAAGATATACTGATGACTAAGAGCGCATGAAAAGATGTTCAACGCCTTTTTTTATTTTTTAGGGCACGGTGTAATTGTATTTTGAAAATTATAATCTGTAAGAATGCAAAATAAATAAATATTGGAAGCTCAAATATCTAAAAAGCTCAAAAAATGTGAGTATGATGTTCTTTGGATTCAAATGTTGACAGTAAGAAAGTGCATCTATGGCAGTCCATCTGCCTTAACCCTTATACTGTTATTCATCCCTTTTATTTTCAATTATAGTTTACATCTTCAACATCTTTGGAATAAGGAAAATACAAATTAAAATCATAATATACAAATACATAAGCACTAAATTATCTAAAGTTAAAAAGACTGACAATATCAAGTGTTGCCTGGGATATAAAACTATTGACTCCCATATATTGCTGGTGGGAATATAAAAACGTTTAACCATTTTGGAAAACAGTTTGGCAGTTAGTTTCTCAAAAATTGCATTCTAGGTCTTTAACCAAGAGAAGTGAAAACATATGTCCAAACAGAGAATTATACGTAAATAAATACAGCAGCTTTAAACTGAAAATAGGAAACAATGCAACCTAAATGGGCAAATAACATTAATTATGGTATTTCTACTACTCAGTAATAAAAAGAACTGAACTACCAACAGCCACCAAAACATGGCTAAAAACATGCTGAACAAACGAAATCATACAAAAAAGTAGTATGCATTGTATGATCCTGATACTATTATAATAACTTGGGTTATTACTTAACAGGAAAGGAGTTAAGGGAAGAATAGATAATACAGGCATGCCATTTATACAGCTTTGCCAGGAAACTGCAGTTAACATTCTCCAGGTCTATTCAGCAGATGGCTGGGGGAAGAGACTGGACAATGGGCATGTGCCCAGTAAGGTCTGGGTGCCGTGGGAAGGTGCCTATCTGTCCGTCACACCTGGGAACAAGTCAGTGGCCGCAATAGGCATGGCCACTCCAAGGACACGAAACTTGAATATTTAAACTCCTGAACAAAGGAACACTCAGCGCTCTCTGGCTGCTTGTGCCTGACTCCTGTTGCAGGGAGTGTGCTCCCCGGTACCCACACAATGGATTGATGGACTGAACTGAGCCTGATGCTACCCTGGACTCAGCTCCACCATGGGATGAAGACTCTGGACACTGGCCCTGCTTTTGGCTCTGCTGGTCTCCCAGCTGTACCTTTTCCAGGACTGGGTAAGGGGCATGGGACTTCACAATCTGAGAAATATATTTCCACACTGATAAAAACCATTCAATCTCCCATGTGAGTCTTAGGAAATTCTTTTTCTGAAGATATTGCAAGAGCCACCCACTCCCACTAGTGTTGGGGAAACTGAACCCACTAATTTCTCCAGCAACAATCCCATTTACATAAAATTCTAGAGACATGGAGATTGACTGCAAAATGGCGTAAGAAAACTTTTTTGGGATGATGGAAATGTTCTATTGAGTGTAATGATAATGATGGTTATACACATGCATACATTTGCCAAAATTCATGAAACTATATCTTTCAAATGGATATATTTATCATACCTAAATTGTCCTTTAATAAAATTTTTAAAAAAGAAAAATGGTATTTCTTGTCATAATTGTGTATTATACAACCAATTACAATGAAAGCAAATTTTTTCTTTGAATCATGGGCACTGGTGTCAAAAATAATCTTATCTATACTGCTTTAACTGAATAAAAACATAGTTTTAATATTATTACCCTCTCTGTTCTTCCTCTATCACTGCCACAATCCCAAATCCAGTGAACTTTAAATTTCTAGAAAGTGTTTTCCTCTCTTATCTCTTATCACATGCTACTCCTCTGCATTCAATAAATATTTGTGAAACAGAATCAAACAGGTCTCCAATCCTGTTTTACTTTTGTCACCTACTGTTATTCTGAGAACAGACTGGAATTAAAGCCTTCATCTGATGTTCTAGGATCTTAATTTTCTTATGTGGACAAAAAAGTGCTACATAATAAACCTGACAAGTTCAGGGGAGGCCTGAATGGCAGGGCCTTACAAACTCAGAGACCAAATGTAACCATATAGGGTGGTCTGAAATTAAAACTTTCTAACTAAAATTAGTTCACGGCTGGCAGTCAGGTCCTAGGCTAGAATCTTCCCTAACAAAGGTCAATCTTTACCTTCATTGAGCCTACTTCATTTGCATCTAATATAACACACCTTTGGAATGGCACAGAACGGAGACCACAAATCCTCTCATTGTTATTGTTATGTTTATTACTGACTGTTAACTATCCTTATACCCACAAATATAAAAGATGTCTATCAGTTTTATTTATTTTTATTTTTTTATTGATTTTTAGAGATAGAAACATTGATGAGAGAAACACCATTTGTCAGCTGCCTCCTGCACACCCCCTACTCAGGATCAAGCCTACAACTCGGGTGGTGATGCTCAACCTCTGAGCCACACCAGCCAGGCTATCAGTTTTACTTTTTATCCAATCCCAGAGATCATCCCCTCCCCCCACCACCCATTATCCCCCTTCGCTTTCTCCTAGCTCCCTAATCTATCACCAATAAATTTCATGTAATTCCCTTCTGTCTTACCCTTTGATTCTAATGTATAAAGTAAGTAGTAAAACTGCCATTTTCCAGAGCATTTTCTCAATCCGTTGAGATTTTGCTTCCCAGCAATTGTCATCAGTTTGGTTCAAATAAACTCATAAAAATTCTTACAAGTTTCAAACAAAATATTACATAGCAGCCCAATATATAAAGTAGACATATATTTATAAGTTCAAATTTATAACATTTAATAATAAAGTCAACTAATGAGGACATTAACA
>NW_006295385.1:274080-301976 GCF_000327345.1 Myotis davidii | reverse complement strand
TGGCTCCTGCACACCCCCTACTCAGGATCAAGCCTACAACTCGGGTGGTGATGCTCAACCTCTGAGCCACACCAGCCAGGCTATCAGTTTTACTTTTTATCCAATCCCAGAGATCATCCCCTCCCCCCACCACCCATTATCCCCCTTCGCTTTCTCCTAGCTCCCTAATCTATCACCAATAAATTTCATGTAATTCCCTTCTGTCTTACCCTTTGATTCTAATGTATAAAGTAAGTAGTAAAACTGCCATTTTCCAGAGCATTTTCTCAATCCGTTGAGATTTTGCTTCCCAGCAATTGTCATCAGTTTGGTTCAAATAAACTCATAAAAATTCTTACAAGTTTCAAACAAAATATTACATAGCAGCCCAATATATAAAGTAGACATATATTTATAAGTTCAAATTTATAACATTTAATAATAAAGTCAACTAATGAGGACATAAGTGCATGTATCAGTAGTACTAAATATATCAAAATTAGTTACTTTTAATGTGAATGTATTGGCTGTTCTTTGTTTTAGTTTCTTAGTAATTAAAAATGAAATTGAAATCAAATATTAAGAGCAAACATCAGCAAACTAAGGCCCATGGGCCAAAAAGCCTACCTACCACCTGGTTTTGTATGATCCTTGATCTAAGATTTTTTTTTTTTCACATTTTCAAATGGTTGGAAAAAAGAATATTTTTGATATGTGAAAATTATATAAAATTCAAGCTTCTCTGTGTCCATAAATAAAGTTTTATTGGAACACAGCCACACTCATTTGCTTTGGCTGCTTTTGTGCTATAATAGCAGAGTTGAGTAGTTATAAAAATAACTGTATGGTCCACAAGTCTAAAATATTCACCATCTGGCCCTTTACAGAAAAAGTTTAGAGACCCCGGATCTAGAGAATACACACAACACCAACTTCATGAAATAGAATTTGGAAACTGCTTATAGCAAACTGTAATTTTTAAATGGCCACTACAATATTTTCTATCCTACTTGTTCTGCAACGTAGCCTTACTACTCCCTCATCAAAAGGCACCTAATTCTCTTCCCTTAGAATCCGCAATCAGCTTAGGAACTAGCTTGGCCTATATAACATGGTGGCAGTGACTTCTGAGACTTCCAAGACTAGGTCATAAGAAACCTTGCAGCTTCCTCCTAGGACTCTTGTAATGATCAGTGGGATGCCTCTTCTGAGAATCAAGCACCATGCTGTCAGAAGCTTGAACCTCATAGAGCAGCCAAATACAGTCATTCCTGCCTACAACCCAAGCTGAGTCCCAATAGTCAACCTCAACTAATATCCCTGTGAGAGAGTTATCCTGGACCTCCAGCTCAGGTGGCATCTGGATGGCCGAAGCCCCAACAAAATCTGACTACAACTGCATTGGAAACCCTATGTGAGAACCACCAGTGGGTCCAATCAACCCACAGAACCAGGAAAGCCTCCTATATAATAAAAGGCTAATATGCAAATCGACCAAATGGCAGAATAACTGGTTGCTCTGATGCGCACTGACCACCAGGGGGCAGACGCTTAACGCAGAAGCTGCCCCTTGGTGGTCAATGCGCTCCCACAGGGGGAGCGCCGCTCAGCCAGAAGCCGGGCTCATGGCTGGCAAGCGCAGCGGCTGTGCGGGGGAGCCTCTCCTGCCTCTGTGGCAGTGCTAAAGATGTCCAACTGTCAGCTTAGGCCCGCTCCCTGCAGGAATATGCAAATTAACTGCCAAGAAGATAGAGGTTAACCACCAACAAAGATGGTGGTTAATTTGCATAGGCAGGCTCAATGATGGGAGGCGAAAGGGGAAGGACAGAAGAACGGTGATCGGAAACCCAGGTGGCAGGCAAGAGCCAGGTGGCAGGGTAAAGGCACTTTGCCCTGCCCCCCGCCCTGGATCCAAGAACCTGGGCAAAGGCCCACCCCACAGCTGGTGATCAGAGAAGCCGGGCGGGGCAAAGAAGAGGCCGCCAGTGTCTGCCTCTTCCCTGCCCCCCACCCTGGTGGTGATCGGTGACCCCTCAAGGCAGGGAGGAACCCAGAACACGTGGAAGCCTTCCTGCCTGGCTGCGGAGGACCGATCACGTTCCTGGCAATGAGGCTGGGAGGGGCCCAGAACACTCAGAAGCCAGGTCTTTTTATTTTTTTTTAGATTGTGTAATTATTTATTACAAAGAAACAGTGATTCACATCTGTCAAAAACGGGTCCTCTTTTTACATGTGTGTGCAGGTTCTGATGTATAAGGAAAGGGTCCTGTGCTCAGTTCGTCCATGCAAAGCTCACAGGTACATCACTAAATACTTTAAAAATAGAATGATCTCTTTTTGAAACAATCTGTTTAGATTCAGGATTAGTAAAACAGTATGGAACTAATGAAATACAGTGATAGGAATTAGGAAGTGTGACACTGATGGTTCTGGGCATGTGAAGGGTGAGGGACAGAAGGGTACACATGGCCTTCCCTTCAGTTCTGCCAGAGAGATGAGCTCCGAGGGCCCAAGCTGCTCCATGCCCAGAGGAGGTGGGTGTGGTCAGTGGCTCTGTTTCAGAACTTCTTGCCAAGCAGAGACTTTACCCGGCCCACAGGAACCTTTTTACTCCATAAAAAAGAAACAGCCAGTTCCCAATGTGCATGGGAAAACCAGTGTCCCCCCCTGTGCACAGTGTCCTGATGGAGTGATGGGGGAGGTGGGTGAGGGGAGCAGTGCAGAGTTGTTAGGCAGCTGGAGTGGGAGTGGAAAGGCCATGAAATCTCCACAGTCCTGGCTGTGCCCACAGCCTGGGCTGCTCCTCCAGGCCCTGGCTGAGGGATTAGGGCTGAGGTCTCCACTCCCTTGCCTCTGCCTGTGATGGCCCTGCCTCCTGTGCCCCACTCCCACCTCCAAGAATTAAAGTATGTATTCTCAGAACCTAGGATATGGTAGCATTGACTATGCTTCAAGTGTGTCCTTCAAGTCCTAGTTCTATAATAGCTTTCCTCCTACTTCCTCAGCCAAAATTCGCTGCTTCCTCCTCTGTGTTCCAGACTCACTCTATGTTCACACCTCTATTTAGCACTTATCAGAGCAAGGGTTAGATTTGAATCCCAACTGCCTAGGTTTGAATCCCAGCTCTGCCACTTACTACCTATCAAATGGGAATAATAATGAGACCTACCTCGTGCATTCATTCATTCAACTAATAGTTATTGACTGCTTATTATTGTGTCGGGAGCTGTTCCAGGGGCTGGAGTTATATGTTTAACAGGACAAAGTTCTTGCTCTCATGAGCTTACATTGAATGGGAGAGTCAAACAATTAAAATCCTATAGAATAAAAGCCTAATATGCTAAGTGTCTGATCATCCAGTCATCTGTTCAACCAATCAAAGCGTAATATGTAATGATAGGCTAAGGCCGTTCAACTGCTCACTATGACATGCACTGACCACCAGGGGGCAGACAGTCAACTGGTCGACCAGTCACTATGACATGCACTGACCAATAGGGGAAAGACACTCTGACCAGTAGGTTAGCTTGCTGCTGGGGTCCGACCCATTGGGTCTGAGCAAGACAGGCCAGACATGCCCTGGAACCCTCCCGTGGTCCCTCCTCCCCGTCCCTCCCCCTAGCTGGCAGGTCCTGATCACCTGATTGGGGCCGGGCCCTGGGCTGGGACAAGGAACCAGGGATGGGTGGCAGTGGACGTGGGCTGCGAGGGAAGGAGGATGAGAGAAGGAGGATGGGGGGAGGCCAGGAGGCAGGGAACCACGCAGTGGCGGTACATGGGCGGTGAGGGAAGGAGGAGGCGGGAAGGTGGTGAGGCAGGGAACCTGATCAGCCCTGATCACAGGCCAGGCCTAGGAACCCCACTTGTGCACAAATTTCATGCATCGGGCCTCTAGTATAGTAATAACAAACACTTACTTAAACCTCTTTTTGTTTTGTTTTGTTTTTTAAGTATATTGAGTTTTTACAGAGAGGAAAGGAGATAGAGAGTCAGAAACATCGATGAGAGAGAAACATCGACCAGCTGCCTCCTGCACACTCCCCACTGGGGATATGCCCGCAACCAAGGTACATGCCCTTGACCGGAATCGAACCTGGGACCTTTCAGTCCGCAGGCCGACGCTCTATCCACTGAGCCAAACCGGTTTCGGCTAAACCTCTATGTTTTGAGGTGGATAGTTAACAGATAACTAAAACACCATTATACTAAAATTAATCTAAGAATGTTTCAGATACAAAATCCAAACTTCTGAGTCAAGCCCAGGCTTGGACTATCCATGCATATCACCAAACCAAACCCTAGCAAAGCCTCCTGCTAACTTAGGTATTCTAGAAGCAGCCAATTATGAAAGAAGTGATAAATAATACTCTAATGCAGTGGTCGGCAAACTGAGGCTCACGAGCCACATGCAGCTCGTTGGCCCCTTGAGTGTGGCTCTTCCACAAAATACCACGTGCGGGTACATACGTACAGTGTGACTGAAACTTCATGGCCCATGCACAGAAGTCGGTTTTCGGCCTGGGCAAGTCTATTTTGAAAAGTACTGTGATATTTGGCTCTGTTGACTAATGAGTTTGTCGACCACTGCTCTAATGGAATCACTGTGATTTTCTAATCTATATGCATTCCAATCAGGCTCACTCTGCACCAAAATAGGCTCATAAACCTAAATCTTAACACTCAGAAATTCTCACAGAGCAATGGAAAATAATTTTTCCAATTCCTAAAAGATAGGTGAAAAAACAATTCTCACTTTTTATGCTATAAATAAACTGGTGATTAAAATACCTCATTATTTTTACTTAATAATCTTAGGAAATGATGAACTTAGATGAAACATAGCCAACTTATCAGTATGTAGCAAAGTATCAGTTTATAGCAGTTTACCTCTAACACATTTGGACTTGGTAATAAAAATCCACATTCAATTGTGTTTGTGTCACCTGCTCCTGCTCCAAAGGGTGTCAGATTATAGTTATTCACTGAAAAGTGCCTGGAAAATTTAATTGAACTCAATATTAATCTCCCATAAAGTCCATGCATCATACTACCTTAAGCCACAGCAGTTTCAAATTTGAGAAAAATGAGTGTTTAGTATATATTATGTATCTGTTACACTCTGGGGTCTGTCTTTAATTTTATTCAAAAGAGATCAGTGGTGTCTTGAATTATTAACCCACTGATATTACTGAGAACCACAATGTAATATAGAATAGTGTGTTTATTTCACATCTAAACAGCTATCATTGAAACACTTAAGATTCCTAATTTTTTTCTTAATTCAGTAAGTGTTTGCAAGTTTATTTAAATATTTATTTATGTGACTATTATTCACACTAATGTGGAAAACACTTTCACAGATAAAGTGTTTTAGGTAGAAAACATTTCTACCTTCGGTGGCTTAAGCCAATCCTGCAAGAGTACTCTGACCAATTAGTGATGCCTGCCACAGAGGCAACTAGTAGTAAGAAATACACTGGGAACTTGCCAACCCTGACTCACTTCATCCAGTTTTATGCAGTCTCTTTCCTTCGGATCCCCTACTGCATCCCTTCAAAGACCCAAGCAACGTTTCCCTTCCTCAGCCTGTCTTTCCCACTGCTGGGTCTACTATCCACAGATGACCCTTGAAAAGCTCCCTCCTGGTGCAAATGTGTTGGCCTAAAAAGGCAGATTTCCCTAACACCAAGAGTTCACTGGATAAGCAACAATTTGGGCCAGAAGATCTTAAATGGTAGATGGCCAAACCCTGGTAGAATGTGGTAGAGGCATAATTTGAATTCAGGCAACTGAGTCCCCTAGTTCTGCAATTAGTCACAACATCTAGCATGTGGATGCTGTCATTTCTACATGTATTAAACTGTACCTTTGTCTTTCAGTTCATAATTATCTGAATCCATTATTAATAAAAGTAAAATCTCTATGAAGAAAATATTACAATTTATTATTCTAGCACAGCAAATGTGACTACATTACAGGACTTGTAAATAATTCAAAGCATGTGTGTTTTCTAATTAAAAACATATTAAGAAGTTTGTTAATGAATGCTTTATACTTATTGAAAAAAAGGATATCAATGCTCTTTGAAAAACAGTTTAAAAAATAACCATACATTTCATAGTCTTGTATTCCATATGGTCTAGTATTAAAAGATTAATAATATTTGAACATAATTTAATGCAGTGATTATTATTGTTAAAAATACACATTATCAATGACTTTTCTGACTCAGAATCCACAACAATGAATCCTATTAACATCCTGTGTAACTCCATGGGGATTCTATGCGGAAAGTTTCCATATATGGTAATTTTTCCCCATAGACTCCCCATAGTTTATACAGGATATGAATCTGCTCCATTGTGACAATGAAAACAACAGATTACTGAATCTCATGTGTAATTTCTGCTGAACAAACTACTGACTAACAATTAGGAAAACTAATACTCAAGTGAAATAAGTAATTTGAAAATTTAAAATTACCCACTGGGTATTATTATTCTACTTCTAGACTAACAAAATAAGTATACAAATATCCAGCAGAAAATTAATTTCCTATCTTACTTAGTTGAAAATATTCTCTTGATACTAAAAATTATGGTGTCAACTATTAGTAGGCAAGAAAACCAAAAGGAAATTTCACATAAGAACTTATACTGACAGGAGGAAAGAATAGGTGATACAAATCAAAAATGTTATATGCACTTTAGGTTCTCAGGCTTCTGAATGACCACATCCCAACATAAATCTCTATGACCTATAATTATTTTTCCATGTTTGTGACTTTAGTAATCTATAGTATTCTACTCATCTAAAGTAATATATATATTTTTTTACATTCAGTACTCTGAGTGCAGATTTAGAGGTAAATTTTTGTGACTTTTGTGTGTATCCTATAAAATAAAAGGCTAATATGCAAATCGACAGAACGGCAGAAGGACTGGTTGCTATGACGCGCACTGACCACGAGGGGCAGACACTCAATGCAACAGCTGCCCCGTGGTGGTCAGTGTGCTCCCACAGGAGGAGGGCCACTCAGTTAGAAGCCAGGCTCACGGCTGGCAAGTGCAGTGGTGGTGGCAGGAGACTCTCCCGCCTCTGTGGCAGCGTTAAGGATGTCTGACTGATGGCTTAGGCCTGCAGGGAGCGGGCCTAAGCCATCAGTCGGACATCCCCCAAGGGCTCCTGGACTGTGAGAGGGTGCAGGCCGGGCTGAGGGACCCCCCGGAGTGCACAAATTTTCATGCACCGGGCCTCTAATACTTGTATTTGTATTTTTGCTTTAAGTAACATGAACGCATTTAATTTCTAATACAGTTAAATACTAACAGCCACATTAAAGTTGTAAAAAAACATTGCTATTCCTAAATTACCTAGTTTCACATGAAACTAGCACAACCTAACACATGTATCCCCATCACCACTAAGCTCACAAAATATAATACTAATATGTCAAACATACTAAGCAAAAACAGCAGTCACTGATGCAATTATTTAATAAAAAGTAGAACTTATATTGAGAAGTTGTCCAGTTGTGATTAGCCATTTTTGAATGACCGTAGTTACAATGAACACCTCAACTGATTCACAATCAACACCATAGAACCAAGTTTAACCTTATTATAGGTTGTCAAGAATGGCCCTGAAAGGGAGCGTCAATCATTTGCTTCTCTATGAAAAAGATGCCTGTTTAATTATTCAGTTTCTTGGTGATCTAATATTACCGGAGTATATTCATTTGACTGTCTCCTATACAATGGGTCAAAATTTGAGTTAATCATGTTGTTTCAGTATTAAAACTGAAAAGCTGTCAGTTTTCAACTTAATCCATTCATCAATAATGAAAATAAAAAGCAACAGCAGACCTTTTGGTGCCCATCAAAGACAAATCACACGCGGACACTGTATGTACCCCAAATCCTTTCCAGCATCTGGCTCCCTACCAACGTGATGTGAGCATCCAGAAAATGGCAGAGAAGATCTGTGGGTCAGCCACACCAGAGCAAAACAGAACTAACAACCTAACACATGTGTTCCCATCACCACTAAGGTCATTAAAATTAGCATTTTGCTAGTAATTTGGTGATTTTTTTTCCCTTTCACAGATGCATTAGATATTTTTCAAAATTTATTACTACTCTAACAAATACTTGGGGGAGGGATTAAACGATACTATTTTCCTCAGGGGCACCCTGTTATTCAAAAGATAAGGTGTTGCTCTCTTCACTGAACTAATAAAGCAGGTGCTTTAGAAAACACATTACTGTGTCAGACCAGGACACAATTCCCACCACAACACATCTTAAAGGCACCCTTGAGCCCTAAAAAATTAAACATGGGAGAGGAGAAAGAGGAGAACTGAGCTGGATAATGCTAACTGAATAACTGATCATTATACTTGAAGTATTTACTCTTTGGAGAATAACTGGCTTTATTAGGAAGGATGGCAGCAAGGCAAAACCAGTTTATCCTAATTACTCCATGAAAGATTACATTTTTCTCTGTTTATAACATTTTAAGAAGAAATTAAACTTTTAATTTGTTGTGGAATTTAGTCTATTGATTATAAAATATCATTAAATCAAATTAAGTTTTTGAAATATGCATGTTAATGACTTTCTTCTCAACAAAACTTTACAGATAGTACTTTCTTCTTAAACGTAAATTATTCTCACCACAGAAACTAAAATTTCATTTCCTCAAATCAGATAAAAAGCAAACATACTACTCCCATTTTTAGACATGGGAAATTTCAGTAAAGGAAAAACTCTGTGAAATACATCAAGATGGTAAGAGAATTACAAAAGCCACACTTCCTGCTTTGTAATGATTAATCTACACATAACACAGAACACTTTCATTTCAAAGTGGGCCAAAATAGACTGTGGACAAACTACACAACTATGGGAGATTCAGATCCATTAAGTCAGGAAAAAATGAGACTAGCACTGTATCACTAAAGTGGTATCAAAAGATATTCACTAAAAGTATGTCAGATAGCCCTGGCCATTGTGGCTCAATTGGTTAGGCATCATCCTGTGCACCAAAAGATTGCTGGGTCGATTCCCAGTCAGAACACATGCCTGGGTTTCAAACTCAAGCCCCATTAGGGGGCGTGCAGGAGGCAACTGATGGATGTTATGCTTTCCCATCAATGTTTTGCTCTTGCCCTTCCCCTTTACTCTCTTTCTCTAAAAATCAGTCAATAAATAAAAATTTTAAATGATGTCAGACAGAACATTTATTTTTATTATTAACTTTAATCATCACCTAATAGAGAAACATCGATGTGAGAAAGAAATATTTATTGGTTATATTCTGTACATGCCCAGGAATTGAACCCACAACCCAGATATATTCCCTGACTGGGAATTGAACCAGCAACCTTTCGGTGCACAGGATGACACTCAACCAACAGAGCATTTATTAATTCTGTTGCCCTAACTATGTAAGTCTTTCATTTTGAAGAACAAGAGTCTATTCTTTCAGAGAAATTTTTGGTCATTTTTAAGGATCCTTGTGTGGCAGGGGTAGTTGGGTGGAGGGACTTTTTAGTATTTAAATCAAGCACTACTATTTCAGTGAGATAGAACATGTTATAATGTGATACCCAAGCTACTGCAAATTCCTGACCTCCAAGGTCTGAAACATAAAGTCAACTTAATCTATCCAGTATTTGAAAATGAAGTCACTGGCATTTCCTTCTATTATAGGCAAAGAGCAGAAAGAAAATTTAAAAGAGCCAGTTACACATGAGTCTATGGCAACAGACGTCAGAATAGTGAATAGCTGTTGCTGGTAAGTAATGTTGACTGGGAAGGGTTGCCACAAGTGAACTTTCTGGAGTGACAGAAATGTTCTGTAGCTTTATCTGGGCAGTGGTGGGGTCCATGAGTGTGAACACAGATGAAAATTCAGAGCTGCACACTTTGACTTGTGCATTTTATTTTATGTAACCCATACCTCAATCTAAAAAGTTAATGCATCAAATACAAGTAAAGTACTGCAACCAAAATCAAGGGTAAGAATCATTAATCAGACTGCTAGGGAAAAAACTGACCTTTCCAGGATCTAGCACAGCAGGGTATATAGTTAACAAGTATTTATTCTAAAAATTTAGTAAAAATATCCCAGATGGTTTGGAAGATCCTTTCTGAACTAATTAGAACTTAAAAAAAAAAAAAGCCAAAAACTTGCATGACAGTATTCTGTCTTCTGAACAATATTCTGCCTTTTTAATAATCTGGTAGCTATGGAGACCAAAAGCTACCAGAAGCTTTCCACATAGCACATTATGATATTATCAAAAGATCGTGTTTGATAATCAAGAAAGGCTATGTCTGCTTGGTAAACCTGGCCAGACTAGTCCCTAGTCCAAAAATCCAAAGACCTTCACAGCTTCCATTTTCAGCTACACAAAAAATAAGACAAATTTTCCTTTAGTAGATATTTCTGCCCATACCTAGATTCCAACATAAACAAAATTTCATGACTGAAATGAAACTGGAAGGTCTTTGCCTTTGAATAGTCTGTTTCTATTTCTGGGATGACAATGAAGGGGACCAACAGTTTAGCCTTTTGGCAAACTGATTTTTAAGCTGGTTATTAAGGAACAAAAGAACATTTGACCCTCCCCCCTTTCCTGCCTAAGAGATTCAGAGGGAAAGACCTACTCCAGGAAGGAAATCTTAGGATGTTCTCCTTAGCAGCCTCATTTGAATGGAGCATAGTGGATGGGAGTGCATCAAGCAGGGGCCTGTTTACTAGATTACCCCTGACTCATGGTTTCTGGGTTGCCTACCCAAAAATTACCTGCCATGTGTGTTCTGGTCTTCCTCAATTACCTGTAAATCACCCATTCTCACTTTTGAAATCTAAGTTCCCATACCCCAAATTTTTTTCCTTTATCCAAAATGTCATATATACCCAATTTTAACTCACTGTCTGGAATTTTCATGCTTATATGAATTCCTCATGAGCATGTATTAAAATTTTATTTTCTCCTATTAATCTGGCTCTGCTAGTTCATTATTAGCCCAGCTGAAAGAACTTTGAAGGTGGGAGAAAAAGTATTATATGTATTTTTTTAGCCCCCACAATAATTCTAACTGTACCATTAAGTGAATTCAAAAACTACTTTTAAATGATTAGGAAATAATAGTGGCACATGCTGAATGAGACATTGCATCTCAATGTTAATGTATCTTGACCTTAATTAGGCAATGTGGTAATTTCAGAAATGGGAAGCTACCATGTGAAACAGCAAAAATAATCAACCCTTTAAAAAAGCCAGTCAAGAACTGAGGAGTATTAGCTCTCTTGAAATACTAGTATTCTATAAAATCATAAGCAGTGCACAAATAGTCACCCTGCTCACCTGCGATCAGAAAGGTCAAATTACAAATTCATAAGAAATGCGTTTCTTAAATTTCTGCCCTAGCCCCCTACTCCTCTCAAAGATTGGTGTTTTGCCAATATTTGATGTTCTAAGCCAACAGGTTGAGTCTCTTTAGAATTCTCAACTGTCACCTTTGCTTATTGATATAACCAAATAGTCTACAGACCCTGTACAACTGCACTGACAAATTATATTATTCTACAACCAACATTAAATAATCCTAAATTATTTATAATGGTCATTATTTTATAAATAACTAATTTTAGCTGTCTACAAGTGCTGTCCAGCCCAGCCAGGCAGGGCCTGCTTCTGCACCAAAGCAATTTTATTGCATATGTTTTAAAACAGATATGAAGCCATTGTGCAAATTTAAAAATTCTTCTTCAAAAATAAAGCATATTTCGCCCAGCTGGTGTGGCTTAAGGGTTGAGCGTTAACCTATGAACCAGGAGGTCACGGTTCAATTCCCGGGCAGGGCACATGCCAGGGTTGCAGGCTCAAGCCCAGTAGGAGGCATGGAGAAGGCAGCTGATCAATGATTCTCTCTCATCGTTGATGTTTCTCTCTCTCCCTCTCCCTTCCTCTCTCTTTAAAAATCAATAAACTATTTTAAAATATTTTTAATAATAAGTCAATAAATTCTTTTTAAAAATACGAAGGAAAAGATTATAATGATACATTTTTATCCTTTTAGATTAAAAAAAATGTAAGTCCTTCTATCTTTCCTAATAAGCACTTTCATCACTGATCCTTCCACTATCTCTATTAAGGTTTAAGGACCATTACGGAACCCACAACAACAGATCAGTGACAGACTAGATCCTATCAATTAACACATTCTAAGGAGGCTGCCTGGATCCAGTGTCCTCCCTCCCGCCTGAAGGCCTGGTTTTGACCACATTGACATCCCGGCCTTCAGAATGAATAACCCAGTTAAGGGACAGTCCCTTCCCTGAGACCAATTCCTTTGTAATTAGAGCAAAAACACAAAGACTGTTAATGACCTAAGGCAAAGTGATATACACTCCAAGCCAATGAAACCATGACAGCAAGCAGATTTCTAAACAGCAAGTAAGTGGGATCCATTTACTTACATGAAGATTCAGTGCCAAACATGGCTGGCTCCAGAGGCTGCTTTAAAAAAAATTAGAAGAAAGGGAGTGGAGGGAAGGAAGGAAGAAAAATCGAGGAGAGTGTATGTGTGAGAGTGAAGAGATGAGACTACACAGCAGGGGTCATGAAGACAGACAATGCAGTCCAAGCTGTGTCCAGCTGCCAGATTCTCCTCTTACAAGCTTCAGTGTTCTCCCGTGTGAGTGAAAAGCAAGGTTTCCTACAGCACCAAAAACCAAAACCGAAGAGCTGCTTTTGGAAATCCAACAGGGACAGGCAGGCCAATGTGGCTCTTCTGGGATGCGGTGAGGCAGGACTAGGTAGCAGCAGAGGCAGGACTGGGAGAGCAGCCACAGAGGATACTGCAATCCCCAGCTCTGCCGTAGCAGTAAGACAATAGCAGGGCTTATGCATACACTGATGACGTCAGAGACACTGCACAGACCAACTGCGCTGCTGAGCCAGAGGCTCCAGTGCCTTCAGGGGAACAGGCGATTCAAAGGGGAATTCCTTTGTCACAAAATGCACAAGACCAAGAGCCACATATCTATTCCCCTCCTGACAAGATCTTCATTCTGTGATGTCAGACACTAAAAGAGAACTCAGAGAAATTTAAATGCTGGCTTTATAGCAACTAACCACAAAAATACCATGCAGATCGGGGTTCTTGTTTTTATGCAGCAAGCAGAACTTTTCAAGGGAAATAAGAATCAGAAATGAAAAAAATAATCTACCTTTAAAAATAACTACAGAACTCATTGGTTTTTTTCTCTAGGAAGTTGGCATTCTGATAGATCAAGGGGTGTATACTCAGTCACACAAAAAAATGTGAAAATATATATACTATTGCACAAACATTCTGGACTTATAAATACACACAAATGTAACAGTAAAATAACAGTATAACTGCTTAGAACACTGCTTGGTACACAGTGAGTACTCATGTTAGTGATTACAACCCCATTAGTTATTTTGCAACTATTATTCAAATGTGAAAAACACTGCTTTGGGAATATACTTATGTACATGTATTTCTCCTATCCTATTCCTTTTGCCTTATTTTTCTTCATTTCGCCTAATGAGAATTACTGTCAGTGTCCAGAGTAACTCAGTCATTTTAAGGCTATTGTATACACACCTGTGTGCACCTGTGTGCAAGTGGACTTATGACCAACAAACATATTTCTTTTTAACCTATCCATGCAAAGAAACAATTGAAGGTATTAATATTTTGTCTCTTGACTCACTTGACAAATAAAGGTCTTCCTATATTACCTTTACTCTTAGAAATCTGTTTTTTTAAAAGCTATAAGTGTACAGACTTTCATTAGCATGTCTATCCAACACAAATACAGAAACAAATTTTATTTTACTATTTTAAAAATGTTGAAATGTACAAAGTGTATGTTTGTTTATGTATTCCCGTAATTCCACACTTTTAAAATCATATAAAGTAGGAACTTCAAGTGTTCATTTCTTCTCCATCCATTCATCCAAAGTTATATTATTTTTCCAAGATTTTCTTATGTTTACACAAAGACATCTTTATATAATACCGCTTTTACACATTAAATTCTGATATAAATGTGGAACTAAAAATTATCATCTAAAATATCATTAATAGCTTTTCTGGTCAGGATATATAGATCTGTCTCATCCTTTTAATGGTTGTATAATATTCTTTTGTGTGAAAATAGCATAATTTATTCAAGGTAATCTGACCTTTATCTTATTGAAAATAAGTAAATGCAATGATGATATATATAAGATAAAAAAACTTATTTTGTTGTAGAAATTAACAATAACTCATTTATTGAATGTTTACTATGTGGCAAATATTATTCTGATAACTTAATATTTATTAAATTATTTAGTCTTCATAATAGCCCTAGAGGTAAATGTCATTATTACTCACACTTGACACATGGTGAAATAATTTTCCAAGGACACTCAGGTAGTAAGTGATAAGGTAGGATACAAACCTAGGCAGTCTGGTTCCAAAGCATATGCTTATAATACCTCTTAAGAAATGAATACATAATTACCAAAATTATATTTTAAGAATTCAACTAAAATGAGAGAAAAGTAGAAATCAAGTGAAAATGTGGAGAAAAAAATCCTTAAGAAAGCTCACCAAAGAAGACTAAAAATGACAGAGCCAAAAATTGCAAGAATTAAGAAAAATGCATCCCTCCCAAAATAATTAGTCAGGTCAACAGCCAGGGAAGAATATCATTAATGGTGTTAAAATATACCTGTAGGAAGTGGGAAATGGCAAATATACTTCCAAAGGATTGAAACTAGAATATTATTTTACATAAGATCTATTTTAATTGCATATCAGATACTGCACATGAATAAGTCACACGGATGTGGCCATCAGAAAGGCAGGAAGAAAAGTAGAATGAGAAAACTGTCCCTGTGTAACAGAGATTTTCCACCAGAAGCCACAGTCTATATACAATAACTACAGGCCCAGTGCACAACATTCGTGCTCTTGGTGGGGGAGAGGGTTCCCTCAACCCGACCTGCACCCTCTCACAGTCTGGGACCCCTCAGGGGATGTCCACCTGCCAGCTTAGGCCCATTCCCCATGAGGAGTGGGGAGCAGGCCTATGCCAGCAGTTAGACATCCCCTAAGGGGTCCTTAGCACTACCGTGGAGGCAGGAGAGGCTCCCGCCAGCACCACTGCGCTCACCAGCCATGAGCCGGTTTCTGGCTGACCGGCGCTCCCCCTGGGGGAGTGCACTGACCACCAGGGGACAACTCTTGCATTGAGCGTCTTCCCCCTGGTGGTCAGTGCACGTCATAGCGACTGGTCATCTGCTGTTCAGTCTATTTGTATATTAGCCTTTTATTATATAGGACTAGAGGCCCGGTAAACAAAGTCGTGCACCAGTGGGTTCCCTTGGCCTGGCCCGCAGTAACAGGCCAAAACCGGCTCTCTGACATCCCCCAAGGAGTCCCAGATTGCGAGTGCACAGGCCAGGCCAAGGGACCCCATCGGTGCACTTTTGGGCCAGGGAGGGACATGGGAGGTTGGCCAGCCAGGAAGGGATCGCAGGAGGGCTCCAGGGCATGTGCATTTTTCTGAGTGCCTATATTTATTTCTTGGTACAGACTTCATATACACACACACACACATATGTATGTATATATGTATATACATATATACATATATGTATATACATATTTTTTTTCACTAATTTCAGGTAGGAAGGAAGGAAGAGGGAGAGAGAGATAAAAACATCAATGATGAGAGAGAATCGGTGATAGGCTCCCTCCTACAGCCCCCACACTGGGGACTGAGCCTGCAACCTGCCATATGCCCTGATTGGGAATCAAACTGACCTCCTGGTTCATAGGTTGATGCTCAACCACTGAGCCATGCCAGCTGGGCTTGGCACAGACTTCTAATAGAAGTAAAAGGCTGCAATATTTTTCAAGAAATCTACTTACCTTTTTGATAACTCTAACTACATTAAAAACATTAGATATCTCACCTGTCCACAGAACTGGATACAAACTACAACTTCTGACTCCTATTAAGGCTTCTACAGTCTCTGGAGGCCTGAGGTTTCCACTTTAGAGGTTTGGGATCCTTTATCACTTAAGACCCATACTTGACAACATAGATTCCAAAAATGTAGTTTGCTCCAATTCCTTCCTCTGGTTAGCTGACATGAACTCAAAGAATGAAGACACATTTTAATGTTGTCTAAGGAAAATGCAATGAAGGACGATTAAAACTGATCTGGTATCACTTATGACACTCCCAAAACAATACATTCCAAAACCAAAGTGATCCTTGGATTATCAATTATGTCTAATTATGCTCTCCCCTCCCCTCCTCCCTCCCAAATAAATAATTGATTTCACAAAAATTTTATTTGCACACCATAATTAGCTGCCTTGCCAAAGGTTCATCCACCAGGATTTTGTCATTATACTTGGGTCTCTGCCCTGGTAAAAAGTCTTCCAAAAGCCTTGGTTCTTTAGTTGAAAAGGAGTATGTCAGAAAACTATATCACCATTACCCAAAAGTTCCTATTTAGGGTAATACAATTTTGAATTAGTTGTACACATTTTTGTACAACTAATCAGTACCTCACCTTCCAAAGGTGATACCAGATCAGTTTTAATCGTCCTTCATTGCATTTTCCTTAGACAACATTAAAATGTGTCTTCATTCTTTGAGTTCATGTCAGCTAACCAGAGGAAGGAATTGGAGCAAACTACATTTTTGGAATCTATGTTGTCAAGTATGGGTCTTAAGTGATAAAGGATCCCAAACCTCTAAAGTGGAAACCTCAGTCTGTACCGAATCAGTACCTCACCTTCCAATTCCACCTTCTCCCCATCCAATCTAAGGGAATCCCCATTTACTCATGCAGCAACCACCACCTGTGTTCGTCTAATCTTAACTGTATTCCTAAACCTGTACCCATTTACTAGCCAGTGAAACTAGAAATTGAGAACAGGCTCTGCAGTTTTTAAAAGAGGCTAGTTATCCATCAGAGAAATATGAACATATTAACACTCAGAAAATTTAAGATGAAAACTGAAATCTCCAATTCACTGCATTACATTAATTCTAATAATAAGACTGAGCCACTCACATGCACAAAATAACCACCACAGTGCCGAAAACATTTTATAGAAACCACAAGCTCTCTGTAGAATTGCATGTATTTTATTCTCTATGTGGAATAATCTGAACTCAGATGTTTGTACTCTAAACCTTCTGGCCCAGAGGGGAGAAATATGGATTAATTATGGGTTGCAGTTTAAGTCTGTTTGAGTATAACCCAAATTGAAATAGAAGGAACAGCAAGGTTATGTCTGAGAAATTCCCTTAAGTGCTTATCCTAAATTATCACAATTTATATACAACAAATCCATACATACTCAAGAATAAATATTTAAATATAAATTTAAGATATATTTTTAAAAATTCTACAGGCTGAAAAATATTTTAATTTTACCTGTATACTCCATAATGAAGCAATGGGCGGGAAACCAGGTGTTTTCCAAAGTACAACCACAAGACATGAAACGAAACAGCTCCCCGGCAGGCAAAGTGTCCTGGGGAAGCCTCTGGCCGTGGACATTAAGCAACAGCCATGGCTCTGCTCTCCTTAGCCTGTGCTTCTAAAGTCGTCCATAGGAATGTCTTAGAAAAGAATCGCTATTTCTTCCCATTTAATCCCTATAATACTAATTTAAAACTAGGGAAAAATAATCCTCTTCTTTCTCTTAGTGCACAATATATCTACACTTCAACCTGGCACTCAATGTTTGCAAACCTGAAAGGAGTTGATGTCCAAACTTTTAGAAAGAGTATAATTTTGTCATTACAGAAAGCAACTATCACCATAAAGAGGGTCACATGAATTATCTGGTTTCCCAGTGCATATACAAGTTATGCTTATACTCTAGTCCAGTGGTCGGCAAACTGCGGCTCGCGAGCCACATGCAGCTCTTCGGCCCTTGAGTGTGGCTCTTCCTAAGCCAGTGATGGCAAATCTTTGGAGCTCGGCGTGTCAGCATTTTGAAAAGCCCTAACTTAACTCTGGTGCCGTGTCACATAGAGAAATTTTTTTATATTTGCAACCATAGTAAAACAAAGATTTATATTTTTGATATTTATTTTATATATTTAAATGCCATTTAACAAAGAAAATTCAACCAAAAAAATGAGTTCACGTGTAACCTCTGACATGCGTGTCATAGGTTCGCCATCACTGTCCTAAGCCTTAGGAGTTCCCTAATTAAGTTAATAACAATATACCTACCTATATAGTTTAAGTTTAAAAAATTTGGCTCTTGTGAGAAATTTCAATCGTCGTACTGTTGATATTTGGCTCTGTTGACTAATGAGTTTGCCGAGCACTGCTAGTCTATTAAGTGTGCAATAGCATTATGTCTAAAAACAATGCACATGCCTTAATTTAAAAACATTTTATTGCTTTAAAATGCTAACCATCAGCTGAGCCTTTAGCAAGTTGAAATCCTTTGCTGGTGGAGGGTCTCACTGCAGTGATGGCTGCTGGCTGGTGAGGCTGTTGGTTGTGGAAGGGTGGGATGGCTGTGGCAATTTCTTAAAATAAGACAACAGTGCCGTTTGCCTCATGGACTGGCTCTTCCTGTCACCAACAATGTCCCTCGTGCACGCGATGCTGTTCGATGGCATTTACCCAGAGCAGAACTTCTTTAACCACCGAAGCCAGTGCTCTCAAGCCCTGCGCTGCTTTACCGACTAACTTCATGTCATATTCTAAATCCTGTTGTCACTTCACCAATCGCCACAGCCTCTTCACCAGGCGTACATTCCATCTCAAGAAACCACTTTCTTTGTTCATCCAGAAGAAGCAAGTTCTCATCAGTTCAAATTTTATTGTGAAATTCCAGCAATTCAGTCACATCTTTAGGCTCCACTTCTAATTCTAGTTCTCCTGCTATTTCCACCACAGCTGCAATTACTTCCTCCACTGAAGATTCATCCATAAGTGTTGGAATCAACTTCTTCCAAACTCCGTTAATCTTAATATTTTTACCTCTTCTCGTGTATCACAAATGTCCTTAAATGGCATCTAGAATAATGAAATCTCACAGTATATCTCCATAAAGCTCTTGGATGACCAAGAGCATTGTCAAGAGGCAGCAATATTTTGAAAAGAATCTTCTTCTCTGAGCAACAGGTCTTAACAGTGGGCTTAAAATATTCAGTAAACCATGTTCTAAACAGATGTACTGTCATCAGGCTTTGCTGCTCCATTTATAGAGCACAGATAGATTTAGCATCATTCTTAAGGGCCCTAGGATGTTGGGGATGATAAATGAGCACTGGCTTCAATTTAAATAACCTAACAAGAGAGTCAGCCTGTCCTTTGAGGCATTGAAGCCACCTTCTTCCAATAGAAGGCTGTTTCACCTGCACTGAAAGTGTGTCGTTGAGTGTAACCATCTTCATTAGTAATCTTTATTAACTACCTTTATTAACTAGAAAGATCTTCCGGATAACTTTCTATAGCTTCTACATCAGCACTAGCTTCACCTTGTACTTCCATGTTATGGAGATGGTTTCTTTCCTTAGACCTCATAAACCAAGCTCTCTACTAGTTTCAAACTTCTTCTTCAGCTTGTTCACCTCTCTCAGCCTTCATAGAACTGAGGAGAGTTAGCCTTGCTCTGGATTAGGCTTCGGCTTAAGGGAATGCTGTGGCTGGTTTGACCTTCTACACTATAACTAGCTCTGTGTCAGCAATATGCTGTTTCACTTTCTTAGTATTCATGTGTTCAGTTGAGTAACACCTTTCATTTCCTTCCAAAACTCTCCCTTTGCATTTACAAGTTGGCTAACTGGTGCAAGAAACCTAAATTTCGGCCTCTCTTGGCCTTTACATACTAGTACCTTCCTCAGTAAGCTTAATCATTTCTAGTTTTTGTGTTTTTTTTATTTGAAGTGAGAGGTGTGATTCTTCCTTTCACTTGAACACTAAGAGGCCATGTGGGGTTATACTTAGCCTTATTTCAGGAAATAGGGGGAAAGGGGAGCTCGAGGAGAGAGAGACAAGAAATGGCAAGCTGAGGGAGCAGTCAGCACACACACACTTGTTTGTGGTGCCCAGAAACAATTACAAAAGTGAATTGGGCCAAAGTTTTGCCACCCTGAAGCTGCATTTTGGGACACTGATTTTAAGCTATTTATTAAGAAACAGAAGCCTCAGAAAGAACCTTTGACCCTCTCCCTTCCTGCCTAAGAGATTCAGGTGGAAAGGCCCACTCCAGGAAAGAAATCGTAGGCTGTTCGCCTTAACATAATATAAATTAAGTTCATGTAGTAAATAGGAGGCTTCTGGTAGGCCCTGTTAGCTAGATACCCACTGTGTTCCATTGTTCCTGAGTTGTCTAGCAAGAATTTGTCCGCCGTGTGTGTTCCACTCTTCCTCAAATACCCGTATATCACCCATTCTCAATTCTAAAATCTAGAACCCTGGTCCCCTTTTTTCTCCTTTGTTCAAAATGTCATATATACCCAATGTTACTTCACTATCTTTAGAACTGTCATGCTTTTGTGAATTCCTCGTGCACATGTATTAAAATTTTTATTTTCTCCTGTTAATCTATTAATTTTTTATTAACCCAGCTTAGAAGAATTTAGAAGATAGGAGGTAAAGTATTACATTTTTTTAGCCTCCACAATAGTAACATCAAAAATCACTGATCACAGATCACCATAACAAATATAGTAATAAAAAAGTTTGAAATACTGCAATAATTAACGAAATGTGACACTGTGGGGTCATGCAAGGACATAGCTTAATTCCCCCTCCCAGTCAGTTGAATGGTGTCTGCGTGGCCAGCAGCCACAAGAAGCAGAACAGCACATACTCGGCTGTCTTCCCTCGTCCTTTTTTTTTTAAATATAATTTTATTGATTTCAGAGAGAAAAAGAGAGACAGATGATGAGAATCATTGATCGGCTGCCTCCTTCCTGCACGCCCCCTACCACAAGATCAAGCCCTCAACTGGGGCATGTGCCCTGAGTGGGAATTGAACCCTGACTTCCTGGCTCCAGGTCAACACTCAACCACTGAGCTTCACCGGCCCAGCATCTTCCCATATCCCTTACAGCCAGCAAGTCTCACCAGACTCTCCGTTTGTCCTTGGCCTGCACGCAAGCTGTTCCAAGCACAACATTCTCCTCCTCCCCTCTGTTAGGTAAACCCCTGCCCAGCTGCCGCAGGGTCTTCCCATGTGTAAGTAATAAAGGCGATGTCTTTTCCTCTGGGCCCCCGCATGGTTTTCCAGACTAGCAAAGACAGCATGGTGCTCCTAGGATCGGAGCGCTTACATTACAGATGCAGACACAAAGTAAGCAAATGTTGTTGAAAAAAATGGCACTGACAGACTTGCTTCACACAGGGTGACCACAGGCTTTCAATTTGTAAAAAACACAATATCTGTAAAGTGCAATAAAGCAAAGTAAAAGGAGGTATGCCTCTGCCTGTATGTTCATTCATTTGGTAGTATACATTTTTAATCCATTTGAAACATGTTTGATTAATATGTAAACAAACCAAATACAGGTAATTAAAGAACAGCCCTTTAACATATATCTAAAACCCTCAACTCATTTGTGTGAGTCCTGAAACAGACATCAGATGGATAGGATATACGGTCATTCCTGAGATATTCTATCTGTGATCATCATTAATGTCTTGTTACAATGTTCGCTGAGCCATCATTTCCTTCACTGACAAATGTTTTGATCTTGAGCGTGCCCTGGCTAAAACTTTAAATAAAACTTTAAATAAACTATTTCATCTTGATACAATTCTTTACCTTACCCAGAAATAAGATATCAATAAATAAATGAATTTAAAAATTTTAACACCTTTTTTTCAAGCAACTTGAATGGTTGGACAATTTCCAATATAGAGATATATTAAATACTCCCCCAAATTGCAGCTACTTTAAAGAAGATACATATTGGCTGTTTATGGTGGTTTTGGAATAGTGGGGTGTTTTGTTTTGCTTTTATTTGGCTACTTCCTTTCCACTGAGTAAGTTTCTCCATAAGATAATTACAATGTTGAAAATACTATAAAATGTGATTTCTAATTTTTGATACAATATCAAAAGTATGTGTAGTACAGAAATCTAAAAATTCCGGACTCAATATCATCATTTAACAGATCCCCCCAATAATTGTACAAACTAAGTGAGAAAGCATTATTTCATTGAGCCATCTAGCCAATGCTTCATTACCATACGCAGATCCCATTTCACCACCACGCGGCTAACAGTCAAAGCCTGTTCTCATCAACCTCTCCTGTCACTGTTGCTCAGCAGACCATTTCACTTCCCAGACCTTAATTCTGTTTATCTGAATCTAGGGTACAGATTGGAAAGCTTTCCACAAGCTATAAAAACGTGATATAGTAGGTTCTTCCTGGTAATTAAGATGTGCAAATGGTTAAAACATTAATGCCATGATTGTTTTAAAATGGTATGCTTAAAATGCCTAATGATATCTGTCTTAATTTCCACACAACTTACAAGTATATACAAACACTGATAACCATTATCAGATGTCACATGAAATGACATTTTATACCTTCCACAGTTTAGTACTGTTAGCATGGATTTTTAAAGTTCTTATCTAATTATTTGAGTAGCATTATTTTAACAATTATTTTATTTTTATCCTTTATATTTTATAATTCTTAAATCAGATATTTTAAAGAAAATGCATCTTATTAACAAAATAACATAATGAAAAATTAAATTAGAAAGTATAAAACGGATGAATACATACATAGATATCTACAAAACCTACAATCTACAGTTAAGTGATCTGCACACTTCAGAAATCCAGCAGAGTGGTTAAGAGCCAGGCTTTGAGTCAGACAGAGAAGGTTCAAGTGCACCTTACCCACGTATTATATGGATGATCCTAAGCGAGTTTTTACATCTCTCTTTAAGCCAAAGTTTGCTCATAAATTAAATGACAAAGGTCCTAGATCAATGTCTGGGACATGATAACAGCTAATATATAAATAGCATTTAATGTGTATAAGACATTGTTCTAACTCATGTATAAACTTATTTAACCTTCACAACAACTCTATGAGGTATTTTCCTCATTTTATAGATGAGAAAACTAAGGAATGGAGGATAATTAAGTCCTACACTATACATACCAAATCCAAGATTCAACACAAGTACGCCACCACACCAACACTCCCCCTATAGAGTAAGTGACCAATAAATGAAAGCAAAACAAGAAACCCACTTCAAAAAACCAGGTTTCATTCTTTCCAATAAAACCAGCCCTTCATTTTGCCAAATATTTTAGTTCAGGGTTTATAAAAATGATCTCTTTTTATATTCTATGTTCAATTACAACATATGGAAAAATTAGAGAAATATAAAGAGATAACATTTAAAGTCATGTGATAGCTTACAATGAGGGATGCATTAGGCAGTTAAGCAGACTTAAGTACCCAGTGCAGAAAGCTATTATCATAAAAGGACCTGTACTACCCGCTGCACTCTCAGTAATCACTAAGTCCCTCCCTCTCTACTTTTCAGTTTTCTAGTAGTTCTACTACTTGCCTGGTTTCTAACAAGTTTGAACAGTTTCCTCTAATTTCAGAACTCACTCAGGAAGAGAGCCTTCAAGTAAATCTATCTTCCTCCCCAAGAATCTTCTCCATCCCCAACTCACCCTCAGCAAAGGAGACTCGCTGGTATGCCCGGGTATATCCCTGTCCACAGAAACAACCACATCACTGTCCTGCCCACCACTCAGTAACAAGTCACCAGAGTCAGGTTCTTCTAGGTCACTTGTTCTGGCCAAGGGCCCAGAGATCACTGCCCTAACTGCAGCTTACTTACTCAGCAGCAGAAACTGTATTTCTGAAATGTGGAAAAACACAAAACACACATAGAAATAACAGGATGCCCTGACGACTGGAGGGCTCATGGTCTGGTGGGTCACACCTTTAGGACAGCAAAGCCTGAGTGCCAGCAATAAAGCTTTTGCAGGCGACCAGGACATGAGACCAGGACATGACTGAAACAGCCTGGACAGAGAGCGCCAAGTTTTCTGCAGATGACAGCTCGGGGCTGAGACACAGCTCTTCTCTCTTACTTTCATGGCTTTCCTACCTGGAGTAGTTCTTGCTTTTTGAGTCCACATATCCTCCCCTCCCCATGGAAGCACAATAAGCATGGCTCCCACTTCACTTTTCCCTCTTAAACTTTAAAACCATAATTTTACCACAGTATCTTATATCATATTTCCAGCACATGCAATAACTTACTTTATTGCACGTTAAAACACCAGGGTTGGATTGTAAAACACTCATTCCGTTTTTCCACATTTCAGAAATACAGTTTTCCTCCAGTCTCTATTCCCACCCTCTTCACAAACTAGTCAGTTAAGTCAAACTGCAACTTCCCGTTACTCTAAGTCAGAAGACACTTTACTTAACATGCTGCTGTCTCCCAAGCTTCTCACCCCCACCGCAAGCTGCACCTGCCTCAGCATTTCCTTTTCATGTTCTGTCGTCCATTGACTTTGCTTACAGATTCCCTAGTCTACCTCACGGCCTTATCCCATAATGCAAGAAAACTTTATTGCAAAAAGGATTCTTTGAAAGAAGAAGTTTCTTTTCTTTTTCTTTTTTTTTTAACATGTTCTTATTGATTTCAGAGAGGACCAAGGAATCTCCCATATTGAGAGGAAGAGGAGGAGCACCTGTCATTAGGCTGATGCGCCCTCCGCACACGGCATTCTTTACTCCTTCTAACTAGTCTAGGAGGAGGCAGTCTGGAAGGCTCCAATTTGTAGATGAGGAAACTGAGGCATAAAGAACTTCAGTAACTTGCCTAGGTCACCTAGTCATGGAGGGGCAAAGCCCAGCCAGGCTGACGTCATCTTTCCATGTACTGATATTTTTTAAAAATATATTTTTATTGATTTCAGAGAGGGAGACAGAAAAGAAATATTGATGATGAGAGAGAATCATTGATCAGCTGCCTCCTGCATGTCCCACAATGGGGATCAAGCCCACAACCTGGGCATGTGCCCTGACCTGGAATCAAACTGTGACCTCCTGGTTCATAGATTGACACTCAACCATTGAGCAACATTGGCTGGGCTGGGCTATTTTTTACTCCATCAGATCACTGTAAATAGATAAATTGGTTTAAATGTTTAAGGAAAGGAGGAGGAGGAGGAGGCGGAGGAGGAGGAGGCAGAGGAGGAGGAGGAGGAGAAAAAACATAAGTTAATCTTGATGTAAAATCAAGTCATCAGAAACATGACTAAAGTTAACCATGCCTGATAAAAACATCAAGATTAAGATTTTCTTTCCACAAATATGGATCCAATAATAAAATGTTTATTTTACACTTTGAAAGTGAGGGTCATTTTATATACATTTGAATCAAAACTTTAATGGAAAGATCACAATCAAAACCTAGGTCTCTACAACAAACAAACATAATCTCTCTGTAGATCCTTCTTTAGGCAAACCACATACCATCCTCTGTGGTTTCAGTCTATTCACCTGGCTGGCAAATGGAGCCACTGAAAAATAGGCAAAAGAAGTCAACTAAAATATTCATGAATGGACTACTGTGGGTCGTCCCAGAGGCAAAAAACAGTGGAGAGGCTTCTAGGTAAGATATCTGCCTGCAGGTAACGAGGTGCTCACCTCCTTTCTCAACCACATCAAAATTAAAACTAAACTACAGAACAACGATCACTTAGAACAGCCTGAAATCTGGCTGAATGGAAATCCTACAACTAGAGAATTAAAGAAGCCACATCCGACTGGTAGGAGGGGCAGAGACGCAGAATGGTCCCACACCTGTATGGGGGTGATTAAAAATTGGGAAAGATATATCGGCTGCAGAGGTCCCCCATGAGGAGCAAGGGGTCCCAACCACACAAAAGCCCTATAGCCCAGGATTCCAGTTCCAGGAAGAGAAGTCCCCATAACTTCTGGCTATAAAAGCCAGCAGGGATTGTCGCTGAGTGAGATGGAAGGCTCCTGGATTCCCAGGCATTCCTCTCAAAGATCCCATGCATGGACTTTCTTGAAATAACTTCCTCTGAGCTCCAGAGTGGGTCAACAGCTGGAAAGGCACCAAAGACATACAAGAATCTGGTATCAGGGCAAGAGCTGGGGAGACATCTTTCTCCCAGAGAGGAGTTTTAGCAGAGGCCATTGTTCCCTTTACAAGTCCTGGCTCACACTTTTCGCCCCACCCTGATGATTCCCTGAGACCCTGTACCACCCAACTTTCAAGCCCACCCAAGCTGTTTCCAATGACTTTACTGTACAAATGGCCTGTCTTAGCTCACGCTTCAGATTTTCCTAAAATCTCTCAAACAAGCAGCATTTGGCCTCATCGAGCCCCATACATCTTACTAAGTGGATCCAGGCCTGGCACTAGCAGCAGCCTGCCTTGGTTCACAGCTGGGCCTTGCCTGTGCACCTCCAAGCCCAACAAAAGTATCAGCCATCTGCAGATTGCTTTGTAGCTCATGCTACAAAGAACACAGGTGGCAGCTGACCTTGGCTTATACCTCCTGGGAGGCCCAAGAGCTAGCATACCCAGTGGACAGCTTCAAAATGCATCAGAGCACCACCCAACCACCTATTTTTTTATCCACCATACGTAGGTGTGGGACCAGACCTTCTACCTCTCCACTCCTCCTACCAGTTTTGATGCATATTTGAGGTTTCTTTTTTTTTAAAAATATATTTTATTGATTTTTTACAGAGAGGAAGGGAGAGAGACAGAGAGAGAGAAACATCGATGAGAGAGAATCATTGACTGGCTGCCTCCTGCATGCCCTACACTGGGGATCAAGCCCACAACTCAGCTTGTGCCCTGACCAGGAATTGAACCATGACCTCCTGGTTCATCGGTCAACGCCCAAGCACTGAGCCATGCCAGCCAGGCAAGAAGAAGTCTCTAACAGAGTGAGCCCAACCCCTTCCATGAGTGAGCTCTACCCCTCATACCTCAAAACTTTTAAATAGAATGATGGCAATAGTGGAAGGATCCAAAGCTTGCCAGTGGCCACAAAACTCAGACTTCTTAGAAAGCAGCAGGACCACTCCCTTCTTACATGAGCCCCAAGAGAACTCACATCAAGTAACACAGCTGGAAAGAACAGGGAAATAACTTTATTAAGAGGTAGAATAAAGTCTCCCAAGTACTGATATTTTTTAAAAATATATTTTTATTGATTTCAGAGAGGGAGACAGAAAAGAAATATTGATGATGAGAGAGAATCATTGATCAGCTGCCTCCTGCATGTCCCACAATGGGGATCAAGCCCACAACCTGGGCATGTGCCCTGACCTGGAATCAAACTGTGACCTCCTGGTTCATAGATTGACACTCAACCATTGAGCAACATTGGCTGGGCTGGGCTATTTTTTACTCCATCAGATCACTGTAAATAGATAAATTGGTTTAAATGTTTAAGGAAAGGAGGAGGAGGAGGAGGAGGAGGAGGAGGAGGAAGAGGAGGAGGAGGAGGAGAAAAAACATAAGTTAATCTTGATGTAAAATCAAGTCATCAGAAACATGACTAAAGTTAACCATGCCTGATAAAAACATCAAGATTAAGATTTTCTTTCCACAAATATGGATCCAATAATAAAATGTTTATTTTACACTTTGAAAGTGAGGGTCATTTTATATACATTTGAATCAAAACTTTAATGGAAAGATCACAATCAAAACCTAGGTCTCTACAACAAACAAACATAATCTCTCTGTAGATCCTTCTTTAGGCAAACCACATACCATCCTCTGTGGTTTCAGTCTATTCACCTGGCTGGCAAATGGAGCCACTGAAAAATATGC
>NW_006295385.1:265634-273706 GCF_000327345.1 Myotis davidii | reverse complement strand
CTTCCCCCAGAGAGGAGTTTTAGCAGAGGCCATTGTTCCCTTTACAAGTCCTGGCTCACACTTTTCGCCCCACCCTGATGATTCCCTGAGACCCTGTACCACCCAACTTTCAAGCCCACCCAAGCTGTTTCCAATGACTTTACTGTACAAATGGCCTGTCTTAGCTCACGCTTCAGATTTTCCTAAAATCTCTCAAACAAGCAGCATTTGGCCTCATCGAGCCCCATACATCTTACTAAGTGGATCCAGGCCTGGCACTAGCAGCAGCCTGCCTTGGTTCACAGCTGGGCCTTGCCTGTGCACCTCCAAGCCCAACAAAAGTATCAGCCATCTGCAGATTGCTTTGTAGCTCATGCTACAAAGAACACAGGTGGCAGCTGACCTTGGCTTATACCTCCTGGGAGGCCCAAGAGCTAGCATACCCAGTGGACAGCTTCAAAATGCATCAGAGCACCACCCAACCACCTATTTTTTTATCCACCATACGTAGGTGTGGGACCAGACCTTCTACCTCTCCACTCCTCCTACCAGTTTTGATGTGGCTTCTTCTTTAATTTCATAGTTGTAGGACTTTCACTCAGCTTTATTTCAGGCAATTCTGAATGATGGTTGTTCTGTAGTTTAGTTGTAACTTTGATGTGGTTGTGGGAGGAAGCAGTACCGTGTTTACCTATGCCAACATCTTCTAAAACTACTTTTTAAAAATGTTAGCTTGCAAGTCATACATAAACAGATGGCTTTTGGACTATCATTTGCCAACCCCTATTCAATAACCTTTACTATTGTTGATTTGACCTTTCTTGAAAGGTCCCTGATCTTCAGTTAGGTTTCTGCCATTGACAAGACTCATAAAGGTAATGGATTCCATCAACAACTGCTTGATGGATCAGATCAAGAAAATGTTCACCCCAATTTCTTTCATTTCTAATGATACAATGAGTAACAGCTAGTTTTGACAGCCCACACTACCATGTTCATTCCCTACCCATGAGAATTAGTGGTAAATGCTGAATTGACCCGTGAAAAATCAACTATTTTCAGGGTAACAAAAACATTTCTAAAACACATCTTTAGCCCTCAAAGATTCTATAAAAATGTAAATAATTCATTAAAATTTCCAAATCTTCTTAATTATTATATAAGCTGGGAAATATTATTCAAAGTACACTCAGTATAAAATGCAAGTAATAGCTAGTCTGGTAAGAAAAATCTGGCTCTGTTCATCAATAGGTAAAAATAGAATTCTTGGGAAATAAGAAACTTAGATTTTAATCCTAACTGTACAGTTAACTACTTGGTTAGCCATTTCACAACAGTACCTCATTTATGAAATTAAGAAGTGGGTTTAGATTATTTCTGTGGTATTTTCTAGCTCTAAAATGCTTGTAAGGAGCTACACTAATCATGTTATCTAGCCTAAACCACTAAGAATTTTCATTATTCTTTATTTTTCACTGTCCTTCAGATAAGAGGCAGGTAATTTCCTCTCTGCTGTTTTATCTCTGGCTTTTTGAAAGGCCATTAAAAATATATTTCTGATCAGGACAATTGAAGCCATCTTAGAAGTAATCCAGTCTTAACACAGCTATGAGTGATACAAAAGAAAATGTGATGCAATATAATATTTGGAAGATGTTTCTAGAGACAGACATTTGTGCCTGCTGCAATCATAATACCCAAGTTGTAGAGTTTCCCATAATCAAAGCATAAAATCAGGTCCTTTAGCTACCAAAAAAATCTGTCTTCAAAATTGCTTCATTTTTCCACAATAATCACATCCTTGACTTATAGCATCCACGCTGCAGTCTAATTCTAGAATCAAGCAGACCTGGATTTAGTTCCTGCCACTGCTACATATAAACTCAAAGTTATTTACCTCCAAGCTTCATTTTCCCCATTTGTAGAACAGGGATGCTATTCCTGGTAGCAATGGAAATTTATAGATAGATAGATAAATAGATAGATAGAGAGATAGATAGATAGATAGATAGATAGATAGATAATTGGGTAGGTAGGTAGATAGATACTAGTAGGTAGATAGATAATAGGTAGATATAACTTTGGGAAGACACATGTTGGGTTTGAAAAGATAATTTACAAAGCCACAGAGATATGATAGCATTTTGGAGAGTTTTGGCTTTTTTTTTGAAAAGCACACAGTAGGGGAAAAAAAGAAATTCTGGTACATGCTACAATATGGATTAACCTTGAGGACATTATGCTAAGTGAAATAAGCCAGTCACAGGAAGACAACTACTATATGATTCCACTTATATGAGATATCTAAAAGGGGCCAAATTCATACACACAGAAAGTATAATGATGGTTCCCAGACGATGGAGAAAGAGAAAAGGAGAGTTGTTGTTTAATGGGTATAGTACTTTAGTGAGATGAAAACATTTCTGAAGATTGCTTGCACAATATGACTATACTTAAAACTACTGAACTGAAAGAAAGAAAAAAGCCCTAACCGGTTTGGCTCAGTGGATAGAGCATTAGCCTGCGGACTGAAAGGTCCCAGGTTTGATTCTGGTCAAGGTCATGTACCTTGGTTGTGGGCACATCCCCAATAGGACGTTGTGCGGGAGGCAGCTGATCGATGTTTTCTCTCATTGATGTTTCTAACTGTCTCTCTCCCTTCCTCTATGTAAAAAATCAATAAAAAAATATATTTTTTAAAAAAACTACTGAACTGTACAAAAAACTAGTTAAGATGATAAATTTTATGTTATGCATATATTACCAAAAATTAAAAATAATACATTTTTAAAAGAAGCAAAATAAATTAAAACATTTTCTACCTCTGGTAGTAGAATTATTGATGATTTTCACTTTCTACTTCATTTTGTCACTGTGCAAATGCAGAACAAGCTCACTATGCAAAACATTCAACCAAGAAAAAAATGGCATTTTCATTTTATATGTGAAATAAGCCTAAACGGTATGAAATTTAGCAGCTAAAGGTCCAATAAGTCTTGAAATACATTAAAATTAAATACTATAACCTGGCCAGCATAATTCATTGACCTATGAACCAGGAGGTCATGGTTTGATTCTCGGTCAGGGCACATCCCGGGTTGTAGGCTCAGCCCCAGTGAGGGGCATGCAGGAGGCACCCAATCAATGATTCTCTCTCATCGTTAATGTTTCTATCTTTCTCTCCCTCTCTCTTTCTCTCTGAAATCAATACAAATTATATTTTAAAAGATTAAATACTATAATCAGGAACAATACATATAATTAGGGTCAGAATAACTAGCTAAAAAAAATGATAAAGTACTGGTAAAAAATGAAGTGTATTTCTGTTCTTAAATTTGTAGAGAAATATTAACTTCAAATGACAATATGTAAAGTTTATTTAAATTTTTATTTGAAATACAAAGGCATTATCCAAAATACAAATAAAGAATTAAAATTTCATTGTTAATTCTAGTGCCTTGCAATACTTATTAGTGAATAAATGAACAACCTTGAGTATAGAAAGCAACTCTTTTTTTTCCTCTTTTTATGGAATTTATTGGGGTGACACTGTTTAACAAAATTAAATGGGTTTCAGTTGCACAATTCTACAACACATCATCTGTACACTGTATTGTGTGTTCACCACCCCAAGTCAAGTCTCCATCCATCACCATTTATCTCCCCTACTAGATGCCCAGTGCACGAAATTGTTCACTGGTAGGGTCCCTAGCAGCTGCCGATCAGGGCCTCCCTCCCTTCCCCCAGCCAGCCCCGCCCCCTGTCGAACTCCTGGACAACTCCTGGTCGAGGGGACAATTTGCATACTATACTTTTATTATATAGGATACCCTCCTTCACCTCCCTCCACCCAGCCTCCCTCTGGCAATAACCACATTGTTGTCCCTGTTCATGAGTTTTTCTCTTCTTTTTTTATTTTTTGCTCAATCCCTCCACCCCCTCCCCAGCTGTCTCAACCCCTGACAGCTGTCAGACAACTCTCTATGAGTCTGTCTTTATTTTGTTAGTTAGTTCATTTTGTTTATTAGATTAGACACATGGTACTTACCTTTTTCTGACTGGCTTATTTCACCTAGCATAATGTTCTCCAGGTCCATCCATGCTGAAGTAAAGGATAATATGTCCTTCTTTTTTATGGCTGAGTAGTATTCCATTGTGTAAATGTACCACTGCTTTTCTTAGCCACTCATCTACTGATAGACACTTAGGCTACTTCTAAATCTTGGCTATCTTAAGTAACGCTGCAATAAACAAAGGGGTGCATATATTCTTTCAAATTAGTGTTTCAGGTTTCCTTGGACTGAGTCATTCTTTATATGGTACTCCCATATTCACAATTCAATTCAGATTATTTTCCTCGGGACTTTTTTTGTTTGTTTCCAGCAGAAACATGCCCAATATACTTTTCATGAGCACAATTTATTTTTAAATTGATGTCTGGGAATTCAACATACTAAATATTAAAACAATACTCCATGTTCATCATTATTTTCACAGTCCATTAGCACTTTGGCAGGAAGTGTGATATGCAAAGAAGGAACTGAATCTCAAGAGTCTATCAGTAATGTCCTCTAACATTTCATAAAAATCTGACATACATAACAGCTCGTGAATACTGAAAATGTCTTTATATTAATGATAACAACCAATTCAAAGACTGAGGAAAAACATGTAGGACACATCACAGGAAATAACTAAGGTGAAGTGGATGGAATAAAGACTTAGGATCAACAACTTTTACATTTTCCTGCTCTATAAAACATTAAAAGAATATTAGATTTTAGTTTTACATAATATGAATTACTAACATCAAAAATTTGTCCTCATAATAAATCAAAGGTAAAATTACATTCAACAGTCTTGGCATTTCAATGAGAATACAAATGATTCTAAAAATGTATGTGTGTTTGTTTAAAAAATAAGAGAGGCCCTAGGTGGTTTGGCTCAGTGGATAGAGATCGGCCTGCGGACTGAAGGGTCTCGGGTTCAGTTCCAGTCAAGGGCACATGCCTGGGTTGCAGGCTCGGTCCCCACTGGGGGCATGCAGGAGGCAGCTGGTCAATGATTCTCTCTCATCATTGATGTTTATATCACTCTCTCCTCTCTCCTTTTCTCTCTGAAATCAATAAAAATATTTTTTTAAACTTTAAAAATATAAGAGTATAACACCTTGTACACCTTGACAGTCGTTTAACAGTGAACAAAATACAGAAGCTAGTGAACTTCTAGGCATTATACACTTAAATATAGCCATGTTTCAACAAAAATATCTGAGGAAATCCAAAGATAAAACATGCTAGGTTCTCCACATACAATTTATCTAAAATACTCCTAATTCTACTTGAATGAAGTCTTTATAGAAATATAGATTAGAGTATCATAAATGTTTTCTCCCACCCAAAATAGTCCATGAAAATTATGTCATTCTTTAATTGTTTACTATGACTTACCTATTTTTTAAATTAAGTACCACTTTTAAGTTATACTAAAGCATTACAAAATAAAAATAAAGGTTTATAGACATTCTTTAGCACTAGATATAAAATGTAAGTATACTAAGTGTAAAATAAAATAAGTATAAAAGAAATATAAGGGTTTTTTCTATAATCAATAGAAAATCATCTAGAGTCAATGCTTATTTAAAAACAGTTTTCTTAAAGGTGACTATTTAAGTCACTTGAGGGATAGTTCAATGATAGTTTCTACATTTTTCTTCTTGAGCACAGAACAAGAACTTGGTTGCACAAGTCCCCAAAATCCACTCAAAGAATTGGGCTGACAAAGTATGTGAGAAGCATGGAACTTTTTAATTGAGTCAATGCCTTCAGACTGAGAGCATTCTTTTTTGATAGTTCACTTCAGTACTAGAATGTAAATATATTTGTATGAATTGATGAAAAATATAACTGTAAAAAGTATATATTATCTTAGAAATGCTTGCTTTACATTTTCAACAACAGAAAACATTTTCAAAGAAAAAGAAAGACAAAAACTAACATTGAGTGAGTACTTTAGTATGTTTTAGAGAAACTGGAATACTCTGATAGAAACTTTCATATATTACATTATCACAATCATTTTCTCTATCTTTGCCATAAGTCATGAAACAGTCATCAAGGGCTTTAAATTATTAAAATGCCTATCAATAGACTATTAATTTCTTTTCAACATACATAGCACTTCTGAATTAAGAAATTCACCAAGCTGTTATTTCATCCTTTCTCTCCAGGACCATGAACAACATAATCTACACTAATAAAAGAGAAACATGCAAATTGGTGTCACTCCACTACGCCCACCAGCCAATCAGGATGAGTATGCAAATTAACCCAACAAAGATGGCGGTTAATTTGCATATGCAGGCACAGAGCAAAGACTGAAGACTGAAGACAACTGAAGACTGAAGAGGCTTCTCTGCTGCGGTCAGAGTGGAGAAGCCTCGAGGCTTGGCTTCCCTGCTGCGGCCAGAGCAAAGGCCTGGGTCCCAGGTGCCGGAGGAAAACCAGTGCCGGCAGCCAGGGGAAGGAAGATCTATTGCATGAATCTCTTCGTCTAACAGGCCTCTAGTCCTCCTATATAATAAAAGGGTAATATGCAAATAGACCGAACAGCAGAACAATTGAACAACCAATCATAATATGCTAATGATATGCTAAGGCTGCTCAACTGCTCGCTATGACATGCACTGACCACCAGGGGGCAGTCGACCAGTCAACTAGTCACTATGACGTGCACTGACCACCAGGGGACAGATGCTCCAACTAGTAGGTTAGCTTGCTGCTGGGGTCCGGCCGATCGGGACTGAGCAAGATGGGCCAGACATGCCCTGGAGCCCTCCCGCGGTCCCTCTCCAGCCTGATCATGCACCGGTGCAGTCCCTCAGTCTGGCCTGCACCCTCTCGCAATCTGGGATCCCTCAGGGGATGTCAGAGAGTCGATTTCAGCCCAATCCCACAGACCAATCCCCTTGGGAGGGCGCCAGACACAGGGCTCAAGGCTGGCGAGCGCTGCTATGGCAGCACGAGCCTCTCCCAATGGGGACTGATTGGGCACAAGCCTGCAGCAGGCACAGTGCAGCCGGGATGAGTGGGGGCGGCAGATAGGACCTGCAGGCGGTGTTGGGCTACGGGTTTTGGTCCGATCCCCGCAGGCCACCCAGAGGGACCCCACCTGTTCACGAATTGGTGCACGGGGCCTCTAGTTCTATACAATAAAAATGTAATATGCAAACTGTCCCCTTGGGTGGTCGTTCAACCGGGAGTTCGACCAGATGACGAGGAGTTCAACCAGGAGACCGAGAATTCAACCACTCACTATAACGTGTGCTGACCACCAGGAGGTGGTGCGGAACATGGTGAGCATTAGCAACGCGACGATGGCATTGGGCGGCAGTGAAGATGCTGTCGGCCCTGATGGGCCCTGATGAGAACAAGACTGTGGCAGGATGGTGGAGCAGGTGAGCAGGCCAAGGCAGGTGCGAGCAGTGGCCTGATTGCCCCGCTGGCAACCAGCAATAGCGGCAGGGGACAGGGCCACTACCCAGCTCCCAGGCACTGAGGTAGCCAGGCAGGGGCCCCAGCCCCGATCAATCACCCCGCAGGCAGGATGGTGGAGCAGGTGAGGGGGGCGGCACCAGGCCAAGGCAGGGTGCCAGGTGGGACTATGGGGCTGCAAGGCTGCGATCCCCGCAGGCTACCCACCCGTGCACGAATTCGTCACCGGGCCTCTAATAAAATGATAAAATTCTGAGCCAAGTTGACAGTGTAAAAACAAGGTCAAAGAAGCCTTTAGCTATCTCCCTAAATCTCTGATTATCATTGTCCAAGAAAAAATTTTGGGGACATTGGGTTTTTCCCTCATTAATTTAACAATCTTACTGCTCTATATCCAAAAGGTAATCATTTTCCATCTGGATCAAGTCATTCTGCCAAAAATATATTACCAATACAATGTAATACTCATCCATATAAATGAAATAAACTAAAAAATGAAAGAAAAAAACCTAAATAGAATTTATAGGAGGATACCACAAAAGTCAGTCTTTTCATTTTAAAAGTAAACAAAAGACCCTATCCAGGTAGCTCATTTGGTTA
>NW_006295385.1:262739-265602 GCF_000327345.1 Myotis davidii | reverse complement strand
GCTGGGCTCAGTGGTTGAGCGTTGACCTATGAACCAGGAAGTCACAGTTTGATTCCTGGTCTGGGCACATGCCTCGGTTTTGGGCTCGACCCCCAGTAGGGAGGCAGCCAATCAATGACTCTCAATTCTCATTAATGTTTCTATCTCTCCTTCTCCCTTCTTCTTCTGTAAAAAAATCAATATATTTAAAAAATAAAAATATAAGATCCTGACCTCAGATTTGTAGAGACAACTGAAAATGGAAAAGAGATCTCTAAAAAAGAGATTGCAGTCACCTTGCAAAGACACCCTCCATGTGACATGAATCAAATAAGCAGCAATTATGACCTCCAGTCAACCCATTCAGAACCATTTCCTAACAAGATGGGGGAGTAGCTCTTCAAGGAGGGGGAAAAAAGCACATTCTAAAAAAAAAAACAATTCAGTAAATGCATCTGGCATTGTAGAAAAAAGAATAAATTTTATTTTATTATTGATTTCCACAAGTTTTTAATTCAATGGTTCATAATGAGGGGATTCCACAACACACACACACACACACACACACACACACACAGCAACCCTTGGGGAGGCGAGCAGACATTCTATGTACCTAATCAATGTGAAAGAGATTACATTAAAAATATAGCATGCTAACCTTGTAAACGTAACCAAATATTGTATAAAATACAATGTTGTATTAGAAACTTGGAATTCCCCCCCCCAAAAAAATAGATTTCTTCATCTCCAGCTAAAATTACTCAAACTTCAATGTTTAAGGAAGTATGCTCATAAAATGTGATGTCATTTGAGGTTTTCATTCACTTACTATAATTAGTCTCCAGGCAAGAGAGACAACAGATTATACTAGTATTTTGCTAGGACAAAACAGGATCCTGTCATTAGAAGGAAAGTGGTCATCTTTTCCTTTTTTAATCTACTACCTATATTGATCTGAATGCAATTATCAGTCTATCCCCCATAGTTGTTTTTTTTAAAGCATAGTAACAGCAAACTGTACAAAAAAATGGTCTCCAGGTACTATGACAGTTACACAAGACATACTCTCTCACAAATTTGGCCCAGAACAATCTTAATAAAGGCTTGTCAGCTCTGTTAAACCACATGGACTGTTTCCGAAAGCATCATTACCTGATCCCTGAAATTTTATCACCTTTCCTAACTACTCCCCGTTTCTGTAACTCACACAGACATTAAAAGCCTGTCTTTCCAGCTTATTTCTCATGTCAAAAGTTCCTTTCCAGGAAAACAAACACCTGAGCACAAGGGACTCTAACAGCAGCAGTACAATCATTCAACTGCACTTAGGATTGGTAGTTTCTTCCCTGCCACTATATGCTTTGGGAAAAAGGTGGCCTTTAAGTTTGGAAATATATTCTATAAATACCTGAATTCTTCTACTTAATGCCACAAGTAATTTGACTAATTTGTCTTTTAACATGGAGATGGGTGACTACTGTTTGGGTGAGGTTTCAGCTGACAATGACTGAATCTCTTGCTTTCTTCCATTCATTTGTAGCAGAACAGTTTTCAATTATCACTGAGGACATTTTTTATTTTTTTTATTTTTTAGAGAGAGAGAGAAACATCAGTGTGAGAAACATTGATCATTGCCTCCTATATGAGCCCTGATCAGGGATCAAACCCACAACCTGGGCATGTGCCCTGACCGGGAATTGAACCCCCTACCCTTTGGGCATAGGAGGACACTCCAACCAACTGAGCCACACTGGCTAGGGCATCCCTGAGGATTTTTATCCATGCTTGATAAGGCACCAGTTTCACTGCTTCTGCTCTAAACAAAAATCAAATAGCTTCTTAGGTGTTTTCCAACATCAACATTCAGATGTTCTATTAATTGGTTGGCACTGAAAAGGAGTCCTACATTCACCACCATAGGCTATAGAACATAAAACCCTCCTAAGTCCACCCTAGCCGGGGTACTCAGTGGTTAGAGCGTTGGCCTGTGCACCAAAGGGTCACAGGTTTGATTCCTGGTCAAGGGCACCTACCTGGCTTGTAGGTTCCATCCCTGACCGAGCTGCATGCAGGAGGCAACCAGTCAATGTGTTCTCTCACATTGATGTCTGTCTGTCTCTCTCTCTCTCTCTCTCTTTCTCTCTCTCTCTCTCTCTCTCTCTCTTATCCCCCCCTCTCTCCCATCCACTCTCTCTAAAAATTAATGGAAAAAAAAATATCCTTGAGTGAGGATTAACAAACAAACAAACAAAAACCCAACCTCATGGCCAGTAGCTTTAAAGAACATCTTCCAAATGTCTTCATTTTTCAGAGAAGAGATATAACCATTTGGGTGCTAGGATTTCTAAATTTTACTTTATTTTTTAATATATTTTTAGTATTTCAGAGAGGAAGGGAGAGAGATAGAAGCATTAATGATGAGAGAGAATCACTGATCAGCTGCCTCCTTCACACCCACACTGGGGATCCAGCCCGCAACTCAGGCATGTGCCAAATCAATAAAGAAATATATTTAAAAAAAAGAAACAGAGACAGAGAGAGAGATAGAGAAAGAGAGCGAGAGATCAACATGGGAGAGAAATATTGATCAGTTGCCTCCCGTATGCACAGCAACCTGGACAAATCACAACCTAGGCATGTGCCCTGACCAGGAATCTAACCTGCTACCTTCTGGTGTACAGGGAAATGCTCCAATCAACTGAGTCACCCGGCCAGGACTCATTAATAATTTTTTTGTATTTAGCACATGTTGAAATGACAGTATTTTGTATATATTGGGTTATATAAAATATGTTATCAAATTAACTCCATCTGTTTCTTTTTATTTTTTTACGTGGATTCTAGAAAATTTTAAATTTTATATGTGGCTCATATGTGGCTATTA
>NW_006295385.1:257164-261596 GCF_000327345.1 Myotis davidii | reverse complement strand
GAGGTGGCTGCGCCCTGGGGGGCCTGGCCAGTCTGGGTGAGGGGCTGAGGGCTGTTTTCAAGCTGGCGGGTGACTGAAGCTCCCAACTGCTCCTTTTTTTCTTTTTTTTTTTATTTGGGCCAGCTTTAGCTCTGGTTCCAGCTCTGAGGCCTCTGCTGCTGAAAGCAGGTATCTGGTTTGTTTGAGTTCTATAATCGAAACACTGTATCAACTCCAGCTCTGGGATCCCAGCTTGCTGAAAGCAGGTTTCTGGGGTTTGTTTGGCTTCTATATTTGTAAGAATGTTTCAAACTGCAAGCTCAGAGGCCAGCAAGGCAGGGGGGGAATGTTGGTTTCCTCCGTCACTGAAGCAAGCAAGCCTCATGTTAGCTTCAAGCTGCCTGGCTGCAGGCCACCATCTTGGCTGGCAGTTAATTTGCATATCTCGCTGATTAGCCAATGGGAAGAGTAGCGGACGTATGCTAATTACCATGTTTCTCTTTTATTAGATAGGATTTCTACTGGATTGTACTGTTCTAGATGATACACATTCATTGAGGACAAAGACTGTATCTAAATAATATTTTGTGTGTCCTCAAGAGAGCCCAAAGCATAGTAGATCCTCAGTAACTATTTACTGAATAAATAAATAATGTATGTTTTCACAGCATTAGTCTCCATGTGAGTCATTTTGAAAGTATGCATTGTGGAAATGCAGCCTGAGGTACACAGTCAATTCAAGTAACTTGAACTGTCCATTCTTATCTTTTGTGTATTACTTAAAAATATTTTTGGTATACTTTATAAATCATGATTTAGTCCTCCCTTACTTTATTAGAATACAATGGGTATTTTAATCATTAGCTTGAATTATTTCAAAAGATATGACCTCAGAGGTTTCCATAACAAAGAAATGAAATCTAGTGCCTTACCTTTTAAAGTCTGCCCTCTAGCGCTCATGATATTATTAGACTAAATACATTTTTCCACAAAAATCAATTTGCTTTACAAATATTTTAAAATAAATTTAACTATGAAATCAGTACATGTTTTAAAAACTCAGAAAAACATAGTAAAAATTAAATGTTGCAGATAACTAACATACTGGCCTCAAGTAAACCAGTTTGATGACAGGAAGATGCAGAGCAAATATCCTTCAGTGTGATTTTTAAAATATCAATCAATATTCTATTTTATTAAAGTGGCCAACATTGCAACCTAATTTACCACTATCACTTCAAATACACCCAAAAAAACACTCTGACTACCAGATTTAACAAAGCAACTAATGAAGTTGGGAGGCAAACTGCTTCAAGAATATACTTATGCCCAGTAAGTGTGGCTCAGTGGTTGAGCACTGACCTATAAACCAGGAGGTTAGGGTTCAACTCCCAGTCAGGGCACATGCCTGGGTTGCGGACTCCATCCCCCATAAGGGACGTGCCTGAGGTGGCCAATCAATGATTCTCTCTCATCTCCCTTCCTATCTAAAATCAATTAAAAAAAAAAACCATTTTTTAAAAGAATATACTTATGAGCCTTCTACAGAATTATAAAAATGTCTCAAGCACTTTGGATTTTTACAGGTCAGAACAGGGGTTAAATAGCCAATACCCCTAAATCAAGACTTTAAAGGAGTAATGCTGAAGGATTCGTGGCTAGGAGGCTGTAGACTGGGGAATGTGGATGGATGGACTCTTTGAAAGGGCTCAAGAATACACACCTGAATCCTCAGTAAAATCCTCTGCTGACAAATCTTTTAATCATTCTTCTCAGTCTCCTTTGCTGGCTCCTCCTCTTCTCAAACCCTTTGAGTTGGAAAGTCTCAGATCTCAACCTAGGGCCTCTTCTCTTTATCTACATGTATCCTTACAGGAATGTTATCTAATCTCATGGCTTTAAATACTACCTATAAAGAGTGTGCAAAAAACTATCTCTGGCTATCTCCAGACTCATATATATGCCTGACATTTGAATACCTGAATATCTCCAAATTAACAAATCCAAAACCAGTCTTCCCCCTAAAACCTGTTCTTCCTTCCTCTCAAAGTAGCCTTTCCCATCTCATTTGATGCCAACTGAGATGGGTGCATGAAGGGTCTCTTCAAAGAGGCTGATAGTTAACAATTATTTTTAACTGAAGTAACTGGAATTCATTCGCTCTGGCAATTGTATCTGAGAAAACAATCCATTAGTTTATTCTACCTAGATCCCTGTAGATGTTAGAGATTTTGCCCTTTCTAAAATCTAATTCATCACCTTTTCATTTGATTCTGAAATGTTTCACTTTTCCTCAAATTGCCTAGGGTCCATTTCTGGTGCTTGCAACTAAAACCCCTTACTCTGTATAACCACCAGCTCTCAATTGGCTAACTCGGCTTTCCCTCCACCAGCTTCCAATTTGCCACCAAACCCTGGCCCCTATTCTCCTTTCCACTGATAGTTAGGATGAAAATACAAAATTTTCCTATTTTCAATTATAACAGCTGCTAATCACACATGCCCACATCTGTTTTGTCTGATATCTGAGAAACTAAGAATTAAAATTCTTTCACCAAAGTATTTGTTCCCAAACTGGTTATTGTCTAGCTATTCATGGAAAACACAAGTAGGAAATCTCTCACAGGATTCTCCCTGCAGTTCATCTAAAATAGTCCCTTATCACAAATTCTGATAACCCCTTCCTCTGATCCCACACACTCTGTTATAACAGCTAACTGCAATCAAACAATTAATTATTCATGCCTTCATGAAAGGAAAGGACCATGTCTCCTGGTCTCTGTATCCCCATGTGAGGGAAACAATTTTATCAGAAAGTAATCTAGGAAATGCTTCACATTTGAAAACAATCACCATACTTCATATTAAATGCACTCTGAGTTTACTATAATGTTCATTATTCACTACTAATATATATGAGTATCAACTATCGTTAAGCCTTTCTGATCATATTTAAAAATCAAGAGGGAATTATGCAGGGGCTTACAACATACTTCTTTATTACCTTGATATTTCCAACTAATTCATGACTCAACCTAGGTAAAATTTTGTGCACAACTCAAAAACATATACTGAATGTCCAGATTATGACCAGCCCATCAGTACTTCATTGACACTTCCAAAAATATTGAATATTGTTAAACTTCCTAAACAAATACTCTCAAGGTTTTATTATTATTATTTGCATAACTAATTCACTTCATTGTACTGCTGGGGTGGTCATAATAATCTGGCCAGTCATAATAATATGGCCACTCAATGTAAATGCCAATTCACTCACATTAGCCTTCCCATCTCATTCTTTCTTTAGTATATATATCTTAAGTTTACACTTGGGAGTTGGTAATTATATGAATAAACAGAATGATCTAAAACATCTTTTAAATTCCCATCTAATTTATGTTCCTACTCTCCAGTTTAACCTTAAAATGGATAATCAACAGGTTGAACATGAGTATCAACACCACACAGAATTCTCAAAGATCAACATGATGTGGTTTTCCCCAAACAATATAACTTTATATAGGAGAGTTTCAGAAATGCATAGACAAGCACCACCTAGTGGCAAAACGCATTACTCCAGATAAACAGTTACCATTGACAATAGTACATCTAAATTAATTGACCTACCGAAATCTAAATCAGAGACAGTTATTCAGGATGCAATTTTGTTTAATGTTTAATAACCATTTGGATACTAAATCAAGAGTAATACCAGTTTTAAGATAAATATTAAGACTACATGGCCATTAGGACAGTTCAAGTTCAGCTGCTTTAACATTCTTAATTGAATCTCTTAAAATTAAAATGGCAGGAAGTGAACAAATGCTTACACTGAGCATTCACTCTACCATGCGTTGAGTATACACATGTGCTACATCTCATTTAAACCCACAACATCCAAGTAAGAAAATTACTAGACAGAGAAACCAAGATGGCGGCATAGGTAAACACTGGAAATTGCTGCCTCCCACAACAACTTCAAAAATACAACTAAAAGACAAAATGGACATCATCCAGAACTACAGGAAGGCAGGCTGAGTGGAAATTCTACAACAAGAAGGAAAGAGAAAAGCACACTGAGACTCAGGAGGTGCAGAAGTAAAGTGCAGAGGTACGGAGGTGGACGTGGCAATGGCTGGCAACTGAGGACGCGGCTGTCTTTTTGAATCGGGAGGGAGTCACAAGCCCCCGACTGCTCTGAACTCCACTTCCGGGAAGTATCTGGGGACCCAGACTCATACAGGCAGAAACTGAACTGTCTGGCAGTGGGCAAAACTCGGAACTCGAGGGCGGCTTTCTCTCAGAGGTGCTTGCAGCGATTACTGGGACACTGAGACGCACGGCCTCTTAGGGCAGAGCTGAGGATCAGCCATAGCTGTTTGCTCTGCCCTGTTGATTCCCTGAGACCCCACCCCACCCAAGCTGCGGCAGAGGCTTTTGCAGAATGCCC
>NW_006295385.1:250389-255814 GCF_000327345.1 Myotis davidii | reverse complement strand
GTGGGAACTGGGTGGAGGAGACCTATGGGGGGAAAAAGAGAAACAACTGTATTAATCTGAACAATAAAGATTTAATTTAAAAAAAATTACTAGAATCACCACAGTACAAATGAGGAAACTGACCTTCAGATATTAAATAATTTTTCTAAATTACACAATCATTAAGTGATGAAGTCACCTCCTCATCTACTGCTCATCTAACTGTTCCTGGGTCCTTGGGGAAAATGAAGCAATACAATAAGTGAAGTGTATACAGACCAACTAAGCACTTAGTTTGGGCCATATATAACTGACTCTAAACACAGAGAGGTATAGTAGAAAAGATCATGGACTTTGGTCTCAGGCCTAAATTTAAACTAGTGTTAGCAAATTAATATTAACTTGATTTTAGCAGAGCAAAGCATTGGAGCTGGGACACAAAGGTGTCCATGCAAACAATAGCGGCTTCTTACAGAACCTACAGTCCTGCCCCTGGATAATTTTCACTTCTAATGGAGAAGATGACAGACAAGAAGGTCCTTTTGGCACACTGAGAAAGGCCACTTAACCCATAACTTCGGCAAAAAAAGATTTTTAATTGTGTCAAGATTGTTACCTTCACAAGAGAGGCTTTTATAAATTACTAGAGACCAGTTCATGAAATTCGTGCACTTGGGAGGGTCCCTTGGCCCGGCCTGTACCCTCTCACAGTCCAGGAGCCCTCGGGGGATGTCTGACTGACAGCTTAGGCCCGCTCCTGCCACTACCACTGCGCTCACCAGCCATTAGCCCAGCTTCTGGCTCCCCCTGTAGGAGCGCACTGACCACCAGGGGGCAGCTCCTACATTGAGCATCGGCCCCCTGGTGGTCAGTGTGCATCATAGCAACTGGTCATTCTGCCGATAGGTCAATTTGCATATTAGCCTTTTATTATATAGGATTCCTCCCAACTTTCAAAAATTTCCCCTCTACCCTCTTCCTCCTATTTGCAAAAGCTCACTTGCTCACACTCCCTCCCCCTCCTTCTCTCTCTTTCTCTCTCTCTCTCTCTCTCTCACACACACACACACACACACACACACACACACAACTGAGATGAATACATGCAAACTGGGGCTTCATGGACTTGTACTTCACTAACTATTTTAAACTTCTGCTTTCCAGTAGACATGCCCTTTACAATAAGGCTCAATTCTTCAAGTCCTTACATCTTCACAGATTTAGATCAATTCCACTTTAAGAATTGAAGAATATAACAAATAGATGGTGGCAAAACTTATTCCAAAAGGACAAGACTTTGGAGCCAGGTCTATGGAATTCCAGTTCTCACCCTAGCCGGTGTGTATCAGTGGATAGTGCATCAGCCTGCAGACTGAAGGGTCCCAGGTTCGATTCTAGTCAAGGGCACATGCCCGGGTTGCAGGCCCAATCCCCAGTAGGGACATGCAGGAGGCAGCTGATCAATGATTCTCTCTCATCATTGATGTTTCTATCTCCCTCTCCCTTGCTCTCTGAAATCAATTAAAACATTAAAAAAACAAAAAACAACAACAAGAAATTCCAGTTCTCCAGGAACTGATTATTAACACAATTGCCAGATAGGAGGGGGTTTGGTGTTTGGGTGACAAAGATAAAAGGAATTAAGAAATATAAATAGCCAGTTATAAAAATACTCATGAGATGTGAAGTACAGAATACAGAATATAGTCAATCCTATAATAAAAAGCTAATATGCAAAGTGACCTGACGGCAGAACAACCAGTCACTATGATGTGCACTGACCACCAGGGGGCAGACACTCAATGCAGGAGCTGCCTCCTGGTGGTCAGTGTGCTCCCACATGGGGAGCACTGCTCAGCCAGAAGCCGGGCTCACAGCTAGCGAGCACAGCAGTGATGGTGGGGGCCTCTCCCACCACTGCAGCAGCACTAAGGATGTCCCCCAAGGGCTTCCTGACTGCAAGAGGGCGTGGGCCGGGCTGAGGAACTCCCCCCGAGTGCACAAATCTCATGCATCGGGCCTCTAGTAATACTAATAAATATAAAGAGCTAGATGCCATCACACCCAATGGGCGACCAGTCACCACAAAGTGCCTGGAGCACCTCTCGGTCTCCCCTTCCCCCACCTCCCTAGCCGGTCAGCATGAGGAGGGCTGGTGGCGGGGCAGGACTGGGGACTGTTGAGCAGCAGTAGCGGGCTACTTCGCAGGTGGCTGTGAGTTTAGCAGAGCAGTCATCCAGGCAGCAACAAGTTTCGCAAAGCAGTTGCGGGGCAGGGGAGTTTTGCGGAGCAGTTGTGGGGTGAGGAGAGCCTCGCAGAGCAGTGGCGGTGCGGGGGGAGTTTCGCGGAGTGTCCAGCGGTGAGCTTCGCAGGGCTGCAGCAAGCTTCAGGGAGCGTGCTGGGGAGGGGAGCTTCACGTAGCGTCACAGGGTGGCAGAGACCATGTGACGGAGGCCAGGCTAGGCCTAGGAAGCCTAAACGTACACAATTTCGTGTGCGCTGGGCCTCTAGTATTATAATAAGTCAGATGGGTACAAGACTTATCAGGATGATTACTTTGTGAGTTATATAAATGTCTAATCATTACGTGGTACACCTGAAACTAATATATTATGTCAATGGAATTAAAAAATAAATTTTAAGTTTTAATTAACATTCCATAAAAGTCAAGAAATAAAAAATTAAAATTAACCTAGCTTTAAATAACTGAATACATTATTTGAATTTTTTTAAAGAAGCGCCCTGGCTGGTTGCCCAGTGGTTAGACCATTGGCCTTGGAAGGAAGGGTCATGGGTTTGATTCCTGGACAAGGGCACATACCTCAGTTGCAGGTTCAATCCCCAGCCTCTGCTCTGGGTTCAATCAATGCGTCTCTCTCACATCGATGTTTCTCTCTCTCTCTATTTCTCTCTCTGTTGTCTCTCCTCTCTAAAAATCAATGGAAAATCCATCCAGTGAGGATTGAAAAAAAAAAGAAAACAGGCAAATGGAGAACCAAGATGGCGGCATAGGTTAACGCCGGAGTTTGCTGCCTCGAACAACCACTTCAAAAGTGAAAATAAAAGACGGAACGAACATCACCCAGAACCACAGGAACGCTGGCTGAGTGGAAGTCCTACAACTAGGAGGAAAGAGTAACGCATACGGACACTCAGAGGAGAAGGGGGAGGAGGAGGAAGGGGGAAATCTCCTGAACTTGAGAAATCAGCAACAATTGGGAGAATTTAGATTTCACAAAATAGGACACTGACGTAGATAAAAACAGATCCTTGATGCAGATCAATTGCCAGACCTTCTGTGACTGAGATTAATTTAAACCATCTACAATGGTCTTCTTTATATTCCATATTTGACATGCTAGGAATCTCACATACCAGAAGCTGACAGTTGGGTACATGGGAAAAGGATGCATATTTTCAATCTTGCCTTGTATTTAAGACAAGCCTCCTATATTTTAGTTATATAGCTGCTGATTTACAAGAAAATATCACAAATTACTGTCATTGTTTGGGCTTCTGAGATTCCCGAAATGCTGACACTAGGAAACTTAGGGTGGGAGTAAAGATTGGTATACACTGCTATACCGTGGTTCATAGGTACCACAATCAGATATCAAAACATTATAGATATATTTTTATTTCACAATTATTGTATTTCACAGGTGTTACTGTGATGGAATGATAAAAATATGCTACAGACCAACTAATGCAGAATGTTTCAATAACACTTAGTTTGTGCTAAAGTATCTTAAATCAACTTAACCTGAATCAAATACCAAAACATATTCCATGGAACTCAACCTCCATGGACTGTTTATGAAACGTTATGTTATAATTACTTTATTGACTAGTAACTTAGAATAAAATCTGATGATGAAAGATGGCATGACATTTTAAATATTTTTCTGGATCAGGAATGTCAACATTAAAATTAGCTCGATCTTCTTGAAGAAAGATTGATAAGTAATAAATAATAAGTATAATGTTAGCTTTTATTATAGTGGGAATAACCTGCCTACTTCTATTAGAGAATCTGAAAGGATTAGTGGTATATTGAAATAGATATTTTATATATGCTAAGTAGAGTTATTGTGATGGTCATTTCACAATATTTACAAATACAGAATTTTATGTTGTACACTCAAATAAATATGATATGGTATGTCATTTATACCTCAAAATATGAAATAATCATGATTTTAGTTAGATTTTCTAAGATTTTTGAGTATTTAAAACTATATTCATTTTATTCTTAATGAATAGTAAGCATAGATAAATGGAATAGTAATTCATATTTAGACTAGAGACTAATTAAATATCAAGAAATATGTGGAAGTTCATATATGTATGAGCTAATCCTGTGTGTGTGTGTGTGTGTGTGTGCAGTGCCTGTGTGTTTCTCTCATAGTACCACCTACTTGTTCTTTTAAAAATATACGAAGGACTTGTATGCATGCATATAAGCATAACCAATGGACACAAGACACTGCAGGGGGTGGGGGGGTGTGGTGAGGGGATGTGTAGGAGGGTCGGGAAGGCCGGGGAAAGGTCAATAGGGGGAAAAAAAGAAGACATATGTACTACCATCTGTAATACTTTAAACAATAAAATAAAGATTTAAATTAAAAAAAATAAAATAAAAAGAAAACAGAGCATTGAAGGCCTGGGTGGAAAAAGGAGGAACATCTGTAATACTTTGAACAATAACTACAAATTTTTTAAATGACTAGTAAATAAGTCAGTCAGACAAAGACAAATATCACATGATCTCACTTACATGTGGAATCTAACGAACAAAATAAACTGATAAAATAAAAAATGAAAGTAAAAGGAGAACCAATATGGTGGCATAGGTCACCGCCTGTACTCGCCACCTCCCACAACCACATCTTAACCCCTAGAGTGCCGGGGCGTGCGATCGCACTCCTCCTGTCTTTCGCCAAAAGTGCCAGGAACGCTATCAAAGCTGCGAAATGGCGTCCAGTTCTAAGTCTGCTTTTATTAGTGATGATGATATTGCTAAATATGTCAATGTAGTAAAGGTTTCCTTAAGTTTTTGAATATGTAACTTCATTCATTCGCGATTTATAATTTTTTTCCTAAACTGCTGTAAAATCAGCAAAAATGCCTTGGCAATTTTAGCATAGTTCCTAGGATATTGGTTGGCACTCTAAGGGTTAAAAATATGCTCAAAGTCACTAATCATCCTAGAATACAAATCAAAATGACAATAAGATACCATCTCACCGAAACTGGTTTGGCTCAGTGGATAGAGCGTCAGCCTGCGGACTGAAAGGTCCCAGGTTCAATTCCGGTCAAGGGCATGTACCTGGGTTGCGGGCACATCCCCAGTGGGAGATGTGCAGGAGGCAGCTGATCGATGTTTCTCTCTCATCGATGTTTCTAGCTCTCTATCTCTCTCCCTTCCTCTCTGTAAAAAATCAAT
>NW_006295385.1:244036-249338 GCF_000327345.1 Myotis davidii | reverse complement strand
CGACAGCAGGAAGGGTGGGGAGGGTTGGGGCAGGGGTAAGAGATCAACCACAGGACTTGTATGCATGCATATGAGCATGACCAATGGACAGTTGGGGGGTGGGATGAGGGCATGTGCTTGGGGGTGGAAGTAGCCAGGGAGAAGTCAATGGGTCAATGGGGATAAAGGAGTCATATGTAATCCTTTCAACAATAAAGAATTTAAATTTTTAAAAAAGAAAGAAATCAGAAACAATCAGAAAGGATATATGCACCCCTGTGTTCATAGCAGCACAATTTACAATAGCTAAGATTTGGAAACAGCCTAAGTGCCCATCAGCAGATGAGTGGATTAGAAAACTCTGGTACATCTACACAATGGAATGCTATGCTGCTGTAAAAAAAAAAAGAAAGAACTCTTACCATTCACAACAGCATGGATGGACATGGAGAGCATTATGCTATGAGAAATAAGCCACTCAGAGAAAAATCTTTATCACATGATCTCACTCATTTGTGGAATATAATGAGCATAAACTGATGAACAAAAACAGAGCCAGAGAAAAAATATCTTAGAATATAACCGAAGTAATCCTGTTATTTGCAGATTTTTAATATTTCCTACAACTTTTGTGATATTATACTATGTTAGTGCAGTTTTGGTAATATTATATTTAAAATCTTTTTTCCTTGAAATATTAATGTCTATTGCAAGTAATATTGTATTTAAAATCATTTTTCTTGAAATATTAGTGTTTATTGCATGTAAATGGCTAATTATTTTGTATCTACAATCTGGTAATAGATTTATTTTGTATATGGTAAAAAATGTTTTAATAAATAAAAAAGAATTATAATTCCTTTATTGTTGTAATTTTTAAATATATCTTATTGATTTTTTACAGAGTGGAGGAGGGATAGAGAATTAGAAACATCGATGAGAGAGAAACACTGATCAGCTGCTTCCTGCACACCTCCTACTGGGAATGTGCCCACAACCAAGGTACATGCCCTTGATCAGAATCGAACCTGGGACCTTTCAGTCTGTAGGCCGACACTCTATCCACCAAGCCAAATCAGTTGGGGCTATAATTCCTTTGTTTTTAAAAAACTATCAGATATTGTTACATTATTTTCTGTAGGCAAGCAATCCTATGTAACAAAAGGCTAATATGCAAATTGTCCCCTGGAGAGTTTGACCAACAGGGAGTTGACTGCTCACTATGACGTGCGCTGTCCACCAGGGGCAGCGTGGAACAAAAGAAGCCCCAGCCAGCAGCCAGGGAAAGGAAGGCCCCAGCCAGCAGCCAGAAGAAAGGCCCCTGATCACCAGCCAGGCCTAAGGACCCTACCTATGTACGAATTTCGTGCACCAGGCCTCTAGTGAAAAATAACTATTCATGCAAAATCCAAACATTTTTAGGAATACTTTTATAGTCAAAACTAATTAATGTCTGCATGTTTGCTCAAATGTAAGTGATATTATGTTGTTATCGCTTCTGTATCTCCCTCCAAGAAAATGTTTGTTCAAATAATGGGGGGGGGGGCAGTTTATTCTTAGAATGGTCTTCTCCAACTGATTGGATTTGCTTTTAGATTTTTTTGTTGTTGTTGATATACTTTCTATTGATTTCAGGGGAAGGAAGGGAAAGAAAAAGATAGAAACATCAATGATGAGAAGCATGCCCCCTACTGGTGATTGAGCCTGCAACCCAGGCATATGCCTGACCAGGAATTGAACCATGTCCTCCTGGTTCATTGGTCAGTACTCAACCACTGAGGCATATCGGCCAGGCTGCTATTAGATTTTTTGTATTACAATTTCAGGCTTACCGAATGATAATACATATATACAATTTCCAGTTTAGAGAAAAAACAATTGAGAAGCAAGTTTCTAATATTTAAAAACTACAATTTAGCTTCTCATACTTCATCTCTCAAATGTAACAATTTAAAGCACTCTCTTTGCTAAAAGAGGCAAATAAGTTTGGAAAAAAATTTTTCTCTTTAACCCATAATTTCAAGTACTTTGAGCCTGAACTGAGAAAAGTATAATTTGTTGTGCTTTATTTTAAATAAAATATATAAATACAGAAGGAAGTATCCTCCCACTCCAACAGAGTCCTAAGGAAAGGTACAAACCAGATCAAACCAGGTCTTACATTGTGACATTATAGGAATCTACTAGTGAATATATGTCACAGAAAGAAAACCAATTGAGTCAAGTGGGTGTAATAAATTGATAAACACCTGAAGAACATTACTTTAATAATTCTATTAATAATGCTCAATAAACAGTACCTATCAAATAAAAGAAAAAGATCATTTGTAAAAAAAAAGTAAATTTCATTCTCTTATTCCCAAGAAGAAACTAGAAACTGGAAAAACTTAACAGAGGGAAGAACTGTAAGCATTCTATTAGCTAATGCTAATCAAATAACACTTTAGAATGTTATTACAACTGACTTCAAAACCACGAAACACTAACTCGAGATCACACATAAATTCAAACTGCTTATTTTTAAAAGCCACTTCTTTTTCAACGACTATAGTCTGAGAATGTTTCAAGTGATTGTACTATTTTACACTGTTAAGTTTTTCTATTTTAAATAAATAAGACTCCCTTCCTCACCCACCTAAGAGATTCCTTTAAAATCCTCCACAGGCTTGCTCAAAATTTCATAAAGACTGACACTTAACCAAAATTCTGTAGTTAGATTTGGAGGTCAACTTAAGGAACAAAAACTATGCTTATAACTAATATATTTTCAGTCTCCTAAAATTCAGAGGGAGAAAAAAAAATGCTCTCTCAGATAAATGCTGCCTTATTTTGCTGAGATATTTAGTAATTGCAATTAAACAGTGACTCCTCTGGCCACAGACACAGCTAATATGAAAAACTGTTAGAACTAACTGGGCCTGTCAGTTTCTAATTTTAGCACAGTTGGTAGTGCAGAAATGCCTTCTATATTTGAAGGATTGGTAACAGTAACGCATGGGCAAACTGTCCTGCTCCACTGTAATATCAAAAATGAATTTCATTACATATTCTCTCTCTTCTGGGAAACTCAAAACCCTTTATAGCTATCTTTACAATGACATTGCAAATAGAATAAGGATGTTGGGAGATAGTAATTCATATTTACGACAAACAAATGGTCAGTAGTATGGTTACAAACAATCCATTATCCTGTTCAGTGCCTTTTTTTAATTATTATTCTTTAGGAAGACTATCCAGGATAAATGAAATCCCACTATGTATTTTAACCTGTCATTTCACGGTGGCAGACAAAGCCCTTCGAATACAAACTTCTACAGAAACAAGCTATTATAATGCCTTGGATTTAAATAGTAGTTTACAGTCTACAAACGACTGTCTGATTCACTTTACCATCTCCTATGAAGTCACATCCAGTCAAGGCAGCCATTATTCACCAAGCTGGAAAGCCAACTATCTGTACCACACAAATATTCACAGAATGCCCAAGGGTGGTGGTCACTGCAGTTTATTTAAGAAGCATGAACACGCCTCAAGTAATATTTGTCCAGTCGTACGCTTCCTATCAATGCCATTCCAGTCCCACACCTAGACAATCACTAAGCTGTCCTGACCCACCGGACCAGTCACACTTAGACCATACCACCCCTTCTTCCCCATAGTGTTTTCCCGTTCGGAATTTCTCCTCTGAATACACAGGAACACCTTTTCCCACCTTTTTCTTCAGTCTCTCGCCCAGCTACCTCAGAAGTATCCTTTTATCTCTCTCTCAGTTTCAGCTGTGAACCAAATCATCAGCCCAGCCCTGAGAGCTGAGCAATAACAATAACCCTCCGAATCCAGGGAAAGAAAACCCTTTCAGGGGTTCTCAAGCTGTGGGTCACGAACAATGAAAATACATCCTGCATATCAGATATTTACATTACGGTTCATAACAGTAGCAAAATTACAGTTATGAAGTAGCAACGAAAATAATGTTATGGTTGGAGGTCACCACAACATGAGGAACTGTATTAAAGGGTCGCAGCATTAGGAAGGTTGAGAACCACTGCTAGTTGGTGAAGTAAAGTAGTACCATCAGTGCTATCAATCTTGGAAAGCCTTAAAAACGCCCGTAGTAATCCACGCATCCCTCTTTTCATTTATCTTCACTGAGCAATGAGCATATGATAGAAATACAAGAAATGAAAAAGTCATAATGCCCACGCTCAAGCTCTTCTGGGTATACTAAGGAAATAGTCTTCCAAAAATCTCCACCAAGTTCTCATTCTCATTCATAAATTAAGCTCTTTCTCATTAAAATACATGTTTTAATGTGTTCACTTGTATTGCTTCATTTAATAGGACAACTAGTATTATAACAGTAATAGTTTTGCTTTGAACAATTTTCATTCCACAGGGTACAAAGAAACTATCAGCTATATAGTTATTTATATGGGATATAAACAGACTGTGGGAGCCTAACAAAAGCAGGCAGCACAGTGCCTGGCTCATGTAAGAATTCAATAAATGTTAATTCTTCATCCCCTCCTAGTTCCAATCTACATATTTACTATTTACACTGGATCTTCATATATGTGTGTGTGTGTAGATAGATAGACAGATAGATAGATAGATAGATAGACAGACAGACAGACAGACAGACAGATAGATAGATAGATAGATAGACAGATAGATAGATAGATAGATTTCAGAGAGGAAGGGAGAGAGAGGGATAGAAACATCAATGATGAGAGAGAATTGGCTGCCTCCTGCACGCCCCACACTGGGGATGGAACCTGCAACCCAGGCATGTACTCTGAGTGGGAATGGAACCGTGACCTCCTGGTTCATAGGTCAACTCTCAACCACTGAGCCACGCCAGCCAAGCTGGATCTTATTTTTAAGATCTAATTTCAACCAGGCATGATTCTTGCTCAGAGGAAGCAAAATATACTTGGAAGCATTAGTGAACTTGGCAGTATATTAGGGGATATTAATTGTTCAGCACAGAAAATAAGTACAGAAACTGGGAGGAATACAGCTGACATGAGATGTGTGTCCCAATAATAATCAACAGGAGTGATGAAACTTTAACCCTTTGATTGCCAACCAATATCCTAGGAACTATGCCAAAATTGCCAAGGCATTTTTGCTGATTTTACAGCAGTTTAGGGAAAAAATTATGAATCGCAAGTAAATGAAGTTACATATTCAAAAACTTAAGGAAACCTTTACTACATTGACGTATTTAGCAATATCGTCGTCACTAATAAAAGCAGATTTAGAGCCCTGACCTGTTTGGCTCAGTGGGTAGAGCATCGGCCTTGGGAACGGAGGGGCCCCG
>NW_006295385.1:238850-243433 GCF_000327345.1 Myotis davidii | reverse complement strand
TGAGATGGAAAGCCACTGAAGGAAGCCACATGAAATCTGGAGTTGTCTTCACTAAGAATTAAGAGTGCAAACTGGAAAAAAACATATTAAGTCTACGTATTTGCTTGGTTCTATACGCTGTACTCAATGAAATTTATCCCAAGACAATGAAACAGAATCCTATAGCCAGAAAGAACCTAAAGGAATGCAAAGCTAGCATTGTACATGTATGGAAACTGAGAGAGAGAAAAAGCATCATTCAGGTTGCTTCATTAATGGCCAAGAAAAACGTCTCCAGAAATAAGAGCAACTAAGATGTCTAGGATATAGCCTCAACTCAAAGCTGACATTAATCAGGAAACTGTCCTTGTATGTGTTCATACACTGGATTACCATGAATTAGATGCACATGACCTATCAGGAAAATTTTTTAAGTTTTGTGACAGCTTTAGACCTCCATCTAAAACTGGAAATTCAGATGATGCACATCTGAATCAATTCCACTATTCCTATCCCAACTCACTGGGTACACAATAATTTAAAGATTCATTTACAGAGTGAATCATAAGAAGCTACTATGTACAAGGAATTGTACTGGGAAACGAAGAACAAGTCTAGTAGAAGCCATGAAGCACATTTACAGAAAGAGAGATACCTACACACAAACACGGACACACATTGCAAGGTAAAAATACTGATACATAGTGCAAGGTAAAAATAGCCAACATGCCTCTCAGAACATGCACTGTAAAAGTTGGAAGAAATATTTCTTTCAATTGAAACAATCAGAAGGCAGCATGCAAGGTAGTCCTTGAAGGATTGGTGGGATTTATAGATGGGAGAAGATTTTAAACAGGTACAGCAGGGGCAAAAGAAGTAGGTAAACTGAAAGCAGGCCCTCCAGATAAGGCCAGTGTTAATTAAATTTAAAGCAACTATTTCCAGTATGAAAATACTCAAAACTAGCTGTACCTGAAGTTATGTATCATTTCAGTTCAGTAATGAGAATTTTGCATCTGTATTTATCACCTTAAATCACACACACACACACACGTTTTATAATATAAACAACACTAAGTTTAGGTGAGACCATTACATTTGTTTTCCAAAAGCAATGAAATACAATTTCAAAGATCTTTGAAACCTTGCTTTCCAGGAAACAGAGAAAGAATTGAAAAATCACTTGTGTGGTACAAAAATGGCAATGTTTTAAATGCAACATCTAAAATCTCAGAACATAAGGTAGATGAGAAAGTGATATCAACATCACAGTATAAAGTAAATTACAGCACTATTTTTAAACTAACCTATTCTACTGTTTTTCTTGAATATATTATATCCTGCATGGCTACTCTTATTTATTAATTTTCTGTCCTTCTGGAAAAGCACTGTTTTAGGATGTTAAATCACTTGAAAAGTGACAATTATATAATTCAGAGGGTTTTTTAAATCATATTAAAAGTTCATTGTATTTTCAGAAAATCATAAAACTATTTTAACACTCTCTTATCCAACTCAAGGGCAGAGCATCAAAAAAGCAATTACCAAGCTAACCAGTACATGCTATTTCTAATGTTTGCTTTTTCCACTTTCCTTCTTCAGAGTCACTTTTCATTATTAGGTTTGGTTGCCTAACTGGAGTTTTCTCCATGTGGCCTGTGGAATTGTTTGTACTCTATCCCTGCCCTAAATGGCAGCTCGATGCAATGAAGGGCAAGCAAATCCAGGCAGTGGAAGTAGAGAAGGAGAATGATGACACTAAGGCACAGCATGAAAAGAACCTTGAAGGTATTTTTCATTGGAAAGCTACACATGATGGGAGAACTGCAAAGGGATCATTGTTCAATAAAGTCCTTTCCTTTACTGTTTTAAATTCCACAGGATTCCCAGTTCTCTGAATCCTACCTGCACTTTCACATGTTCGTGCCTTTGTTTGGGAGGCCCATTCTGTGTCCCCAACTCACGTCTGTGGAATTCTCCCCATCCCCCAAGACTCAGTCCAAAAGAAGCCCCCACGGCCTTGCCCTGCTCCACTTTGCATTATGAACCATTGTACCCACGTTGTAAACTCTTTATTTAACCTGAGTTTTACAAACTTGCCTAATCTTTCCCATCATAACCTGTCACAGTGCCCTATGCATAGGAGGCATTCAAGAAAATTTTCATGGGTTTAGCATATTTACCACAAAATTGGATCAAATGAGGCCAGAAATATTAGAGATGCCATCCATAATCAAGATATGGAGAAAAACAAGCCATGTAGATATCCAGAACAACTCAGGAACAGTTTTACCAGAGTCCACGGGCCTACAAGGGCAGAGCTGGGTCTGTGTCATGGGAGCCCCGGCTCAGGGACTGCCCTCCCTGCAGCGCATCCCCAGCTTACCACCCACAACTCCCTAAAACAGCGGTTCTCAACATATGGGTCGCGACCCCTTTGGGGGTCGAACGACCCTTTCACAGGGGTCGCCTAAGACCATCGGAAAACACATATATAATTACACATTGTTTTGTGATTAATCATTATGCTTTAATTATGTTCAATTTATAACAATGAAAATACATCCTGCATATCAGATATTTACATTACAATTCATAACAGTAGCAACATTACAGTTATGAAGTAGCAACGAAAATAATTTTATGGTTGGGGGTCACCACGACATGAGGAACTGTATTAAAGGGTCACGGCATTAGGAAGGTTGAGAACCACTGCCCTAAAAGCAGCTTTAGACTCAGCTGCTCTCCAGGGACACCTGCCTTCACCTCACAGGAAGAGCTAGCACCACAGGGCTTAGGAACAGCAAAATGAGTCCCGTGTAAGGACCCCTTAGATCTCCCTGCAAGAACAAAGTTCCACCATGGGAGGCTTCAGTGTCTGCCTCTCCCACTTCTTCCCCCAGAAACAGCAGAGGTAGGTGCTCTCAGGGTGCTTCTCATTTTACCTTGCTTTATGACTAAAATGTGCATGAAACCAAACGGAAAACAGACGTCTTGCATCACTGTGGAAAATTGCCTCAGTCTCCCTCTATCGTGTAGCTGATGAGATTCAACCCAGGTGGCCTATTCATCTTCATATTTTCTCTTATAAGCTCAAATAAGAAATGAACCTATTCAAATTAACAAAGGTATTTGTGAAAAAAGCTAAAGTTGCTGTGAGAAGACCTAATACTAGTAATTTCTTCCTTAAAAGACTACACACATTCCCAACATGTACTTTTTGCTTTTTTGCCTGTTCTGCATAAAGTATTAGTATATAGCAGCGATGGCGAACCTATGACACGCGTGTCAGAGGTGACACACGAACTTATTTTTTGGTTGATTTTTCTTTGTTAAATGGCATTTAAATATATAAAATAAATATCAAAAATATAAGTCTTTGTTTTACTATGGTTGCAAATATCAAAAAATTTCTGTATGTGACACGGCACCAGAGTTAAGTTAGGGTTTTTCAAAATGCTGACAGGCCGAGCTCAAAAGGTTCATCATCACTAGTATTATAGCATTTTGTGGGCACATGAACACATATACACATATGGATGACTACTTAACCTACTTTAAGAAAATGTAGTACACAAATGTGTGTTCTGAAATATAAATTTTAAATGAGAAACATTCACATTTTTAAAATCCTACAATGACTCTTTTGGGAGAAAAAAATAAGACCCACTTACCAATAAATATGATTCCCTTACTACATATACTCAAGCAACTTCTTAAAATTACAGGACTTGGGGACCAAAAGTATCTTACATAAAGCAAGGAAGACAGTACTGCGACAAGCAGCCACTCTAACATGAAAAGCCCGAAAGCCATGGTCCATGGGATGACTGAATCCAAGGACTGAGCAGTGAACTGTTAAAGCGGTAAGTGACTCCAGGGTGCAGAACCCTATCTGCTTGGCAGGGGTACTCACCCAGGGGACACTAGGAAACCATGTAAATACGAGCATGAGTTCAAGTTCAAGTGCTGAAGATGTCTGAGGTTTCTATTGAAAAGCACAGCACGAGCTCAGGGAGGAAGGACATCATCTCAAGTATGCAAACAGCTGTGTCAGTGCAGTGAGCACCACACGGGAAAATAAATGCATTTCCAGACCTGGACGCCCAGAGCATGTCAATCACACACTAGGTAGGAAATATATACATAGACATAGACATGGCATATACATATATTCAGGACTGTAAGAAGTTCCCAAAGTACTGTGAAATTAAAATATATATATATAACCCTGGCTGGTTTTGCTCAGTGGATAGAGCGTCAGCCTGTGGACTGGAGCGTCCTGAGTTTGATGCCAATTGGGGACACATGCCTGGGTTGTGGGCTCAGTCCCCGGTGGGGGGAGGGGGTGGGGGAGGTGCAGGAGGCAGCCAATCGGTGGCCCTCTCTCATCATTGATGTTTCTCTATCTTTCCCTTTCCCTTCCTCCCTGAAATCAATAAAAATATATTTTAAAAAAATACAAAATATATCGAGTCCCACAACTATTTCCAGACTTCACCCTCCCTGCAAAATACACTTTGTTTCTGCACCGTCCCTGGAGCTGGTGCGTTTTCTTCGCGGCTTTTTGAGGACTCGGTTTATTCCCATCTAATTGCTTCGCG
>NW_006295385.1:228005-237820 GCF_000327345.1 Myotis davidii | reverse complement strand
CACGTGGCCCTGCCCCTCCGGGTCCACGCCGTTTATTTTTATTAGACTTATATTTAGAAAGGCGGCCCAGGGGCACTTGGGACTGAGCACAGCAAGTGTGGAGGGCTTCCTGCAGGCCAGGCCCCACTGCAAGGTCTGTACAACCTAATGCGATCCTCCGGTCACTTCCACTGTGCAGAGAGGGAAACTGAGGCGCAAAGGCATGGAGCAGTCTACCTTAAACTGAAACAAGAATTATTTGCAAGGTCTGTATAATCTAGTGTAATCCTCCACTAACTCCCATTATACAGAGAGGTAAACTGAGGCACAAAGGCATGGAGCAGTTTACCTTAAACTGAGACAAGAATTCAGTTGCAAGGTCTGTATAATCTAATGTAATCCTCCACTAACTCCCATTATACAGAGAGGAAAACTGAGGCACAAAGGCATGGAGTAGTTTACCTTAAACTGAAACAAGAATTCAACACACACACACACACACACACACTAGAAAAAATGTCACTGGTTTGTAGGCCTGAAGAGAAATCGCTCTCAAGCAAGACTTGGCTTGTGCACGCTATTTACCTTGGTTTTGTCTTCCTTGAATCAGCATGGGGGTTTTCCAAAGAAATGTCTTGAGAGAATGTTTATCCTCCAATTTGGGGAGCAATCACAGTTCAAACCATGCCTGGCCCGCTTTTAATGATATAAACAATTCTCTGGGATAATCTTGCCTTATTTTGAACTGGCTACTTTAAACAAGAAGTCAATCATAAACTGCTAAATCAAATGTGGTCTTTAACCAAGTGGACATTTAAAGTCTGTTTCTGTCTATAACTCATTTCACTTTCTATGTATTAGATGGTAATAAAGCAATTGCAGGTTATCCAATCTACAGCCAAGACTTTGAGAATTCTGAGCGTTCAGCAGAATATTTTATTATAAGTATTGTTTTGCCTACTTGTAGTTTTCACAGTAATAAAACAAGCTCCTTTGACTTTTACATGTAGGACCTATTCATGGCATGCATAATAGAACTGCTCTCATATTCTCACTAATTCCAACCCCAAAGCTCCTGGTCTTCACACACTTGACACAGGCAAGGATAAGAGACATTGACACACACGTATTTTATAATTATTTGTGGCAGAACAGTACCAAACAGCTTTTGTATCTAACAATGATGCCTGGATTCTCAGAATAAGGCATCAGTACAGGCCCTGGCCAGGTAGCCCAGTTGGTTAGAGTGTCCTCCCCATATGCCACGATTGTGGGTTCAATCCCCGTTCAGGGCACGTACAAGAATCAACCAATGAATGCATAAATAAGTGGAACAACAAATCGATGGTTCTCTCCCCCTTCCTGTCTTTCTAAAAATCAGTATTTTTTTTAAAAAAAGAAACTGAGAACTTCATATGTTCAAAAAGCAAACAAACAAAAACTTGAGTACATGAACCATTTTGTGTGATGACTAACCCACCGGATTCCCTGTGATAGGATTCTCCACTGAATTTAAAGGAACATCCTGGGACCTGAATTGTTGCTGTCAGTAAATCTCAAAAGAAGAACATAAATATGACTCAGTTGAATATCAATATCAACTAGGTGCTGCTGGAGGGTCAGTCCCATCTTACTCATCATCGCCTCTGAGAGGTGTGCAGCCAAGGAAGGGGGTGGGGTCGGAAACTGTCTGTGTGCTTGGACACAGAAGCAAGAAAGCATGATCTCTGGGAACTGCAGTGGCTTCAGTATGTTTGGAGTACAGGCTCTACGCGGAATGGTGTCAAGAGAGAAAACTGAAGATGATCTGATTTTAAAAGGCCTTTATAGAGGCACTAAGGTATTGAACACACTAATCCAAGTGACCAAAGCAGAGACTTAAGTGGGAATTAAGTCTTAGGGCATCAAAATTTTACGGTATGTCTCAGATCTAACACATCTCTCGGTTATCGTAAGACTAGAGGCCCGGTTGGTGCACCAGTGGGGTCCCTCAGCCTGGCCTGCGGGGATGGGACTGAAACCGACTCTCCGACATCCCCTGAGGGGTCCCAGATTGCGAGAGGATGGTTCTCGGGTGATGCACCCTGGAATTGGGCTCCCTCCTCTCTGGTTCCGGTGTGTCACCCGAGAACCACAGCTGCCAAGTCACTGTAGCTGGCAGCACCTGTGCTGAGCGTCTGTCCCCTGGTGGTCATTTCGCCTCATAGCTAACAATCGAACGGTCAGACGGTAGTGTAGGCTTTTATATAGATAGCCTTTGGTCTCCCGTGGCCTAATCATCTCAAGGAGAACAAGGCATTAGGCTCCCTGCCTCCAGTTTCCCCGCAACCAACACTACCACCACCATTACCACCACCAGCAACCCCCCTCACCCACCCACCCCCATTCACCTTCTTCCATGCTTCTTTGCCAGAACTACCTTTAAAACCACACATCTGATCATTCACTTCCTGCTTAAAATTCTTTAAGGCCCCACCCACTCTACTCCTATGCCACATGAAGGCCTACCTAAAAGATAAAATCTAGATAGTACACAATGCCCTTTGCAGACTGCTCCTACCAAATTATGCAGCCTCATACCCCACTCTAGGCACACTTCATACCACCAGCATTTGGGCAAGTATGCCATTCTCCTTCATACCTTTGGACCTGCCTCACAGGCCCTGCCCTTAGGACACTTCTTTATGCTATACTTCCTGCCCAGCCTTCTCTCCCCGCCAGAACTGCCTGAGAAAAGCTTATTTTGAGATGCACTTGAACTAGCCCAGCTTGCTCCTGCTCCAAGAGCTCACTGTGTCTTCCCTGAGGTGCAGCAGCAGGAAGCTCGGGGGGACTGTTAAAGCATAACAGGCTTGAAGCCAGACAGTGCAGGGCTCTGTTCCTGAGCCTGCTATTCACTCTCTGGGTGCTCTTTCCAAATTACTGAGTTCCCATGAGCCAGTGTCTTCACCTGTAAAGTAGGTTACACTGTACCTACTGTATGGGGTTGTTGGGAAGATTCGATGAGATGCATACTAAAAATATTTAGCACAACTCCTAGTCAGTATCTTTCCTCTGTGTTAATAAATGGAGGTCTTTAATGTTAAGTAGTTTGTTGCTCATTTTTGTCATCTGTATCTCCTAGTACAAATAGTGCTAGGTTTGGCACATGGGACATGCTCAATAAATACTTACTTGAGTGTTGTATAAAGGAATGAAAAATCAATCCTACCAAAAGAAATTCCAAATCTTAGCTTTTACAAAGAATACTACATGTGGATTTATTACAGGGGCAAAAGGTAAGGTTTGTTCTTCCATCATATGGTGAGTTTCCTTGAAAGTTTGCTTCTGGAGGTGTAACCACCCGTGGATTGTATATTAGAAGTTAAATGACCATTAATTTATGGGAATTGTGTAAAAGCAACGTACTCCTAAGCTGGTTTATATGTTTGATTAAATGTACATCTTAGTCTGATAAAATAACTGAATAAGAAACCAATATATTAGGGAAGAACTTTAAAAGTTTGTTAAAATTAATTCTCAATTGTTTCTTGTTTTGTAAGTGGCTTCCAAAGCCTTGAGTTTTGTACTTTGTCATAAGTTTAATAATCTATTTTTTAAAATTATTTTCAGAGTTCATCTGAGATTTAAGTGCAAAAAGTAACTGCTCTGACTTTTTGGTGTGTGCTTTTAAGGAACTCTCTTTTTTGTATTGATTGATTTTAGAAAGAGAAGATGAGAGAGAGAAAGAAAGAGAGAAAAACACTGATTTGGTTTTCCACTCATTTATGTATTAATTAGAGGCCCAATGCACGAAATTCGTGCAAGGGACTCAGCCCTCACAGCCCCGGTCGGCCCTTGCAGCCCTGGCTTCATCAGGAAGGTCGTCTGGACGGTCTTTCTGCTGTTCAGTCTAATTTGCACGTTAGCTCTTTATTATATCGGATTGGTTGATTTTTGTATGTGCCCTGACCAGAGATTGAACCTGCAGCACTGGGACAAGGCTCTTACCAACGGAACCACCCGGCCAGGGCATGACTTTTTGGTTTTTGTTTAAAATTTAAAAATCTCACCCACGTTCATTGGTTGAATTTATGAATTAGTCAATACACCTATGTTCATGGATACCATCCCAACTGCTTATCTGTATTTAGTGAATTACCTAAACCTCGGTAAGTACAAATCTAACCTAGTTTAGTTTTGAGAGCCAGTAGAGCAGACAAACAGGTTTGAAAGGAATTTGCCTTTTCTTCTCCAAGGCAACATACTTTCTCATAGAGTACTAAAGAGATGGAATTTTAATCCATATGTAGTTAAAAAGATGATAGCAAAAGACTTGAGGAGAAGGGCCCCAAAATGATATTGCATGTATAAGAAAGAATACATTTCCATCATTGATATACACATACATTGTAATCTTAGAGTGAAAGATTCACAATGACTGGGCATAGAACTTTTATGATGAATTGTAATCACATTTACTTTTGTTCTCTATTCCTTAAAAAAGATACCTTAGCTTCTATGTAAAGCCTTTCGAAGGCTCAGTGGCATTCCTTAGCATCCCTGATTTGTTTTAAAAATCAAAATTATTTGAATAAGATAAGCTTTGTTGACATACAGAATAATTCTGGTAGCAAGAATGCAAATTAAAACCATCAGAGCCTTGTGTAAAGAATCTAAAGGCAACCTAACCCCATCTTCACCCTACAACCTGCTCCAGACACTGGAGGCTGGTTCCTCATTTTCAAAGGAAAAGAAAACATAAAATTTCTTTGGAAAGAAGTAGCTTCTCATTTACACTGCTGAAATACAATCAGGAGAGAAGACCAGAGGAAAATGAATGAGACTTAAAAAAAAAAATAGAATTTCTTAGAACAGCCCCAGCTGGCTTGGCTCAATGGATAGAGTGTCAGCCTGAGGATGAAGGGTTCCAGGATTGATTCCAGTCAAGGGCATGTACCTCGGTTGCAGGCTCAATCCCTAGCCCTGGTTGGGGCGCGTGCAGGAGCCAACCAATCCACACACTGAGGTTTCTTTCTCTCTGCCTCTCCCCCTCCCTTCTCCTCTCTCTAACAATCAATGGAAAAATCTCATGGATAGGGATTAACAAAAATAAAAATAAATTCTTAGAGCAAAGAACAGATGTATTATAAATAAACATTTTTAAAAAAGAACAGAAATACATATTAAGAAACCCTTTGAAGTTCTTTTTTTGTTTCCTAGGCTAACCAATCATGAGAGGTGACAATACTACCTCTCTCTTTATTCTTTTCTTTTTTAAAAAAAATATATTTTATTGATTTTTTACAGAAAGGAAAGGTGAGGGATAGAGAGTTAGAAACATCGATGAAAGAGAAACATCGATCAGCTGCCTCCTGCACGCCTCCCCACTGGGGATGTGCCTGCAACCAAGGTACATGCCCTTGCCCGTTATCGAACCTGGGACCTTGCAGTCTGCAGGTCGACGCTCTATCCACTGAGCCAAACCGGTTACGGCTCTCTTTATTCTTTTTAAAAAATATTTTTAAATATATTTTATTGATTTCTTTTTAATCCTCACCCGAAGATATTTTTTCCATTGATTTTTAGAGAGTGTAAAGGAGAGGGAGAGACCGAAACAAACACCACTGTGAGAGAGACACATTGATTGGTTGCTGCCCACATGTCTCCAACCAGGGCCGGGAGCCTGAAACCAAGGGAGGTGCCCTTGACTGAAATCAAACCCGGGACCCTTCAGTCTGCAGACCGGCACTCTATCCACTGAGCCAAACCGCTAGGGTTATTTTTTATTGATTTCAGAGAGGAAGGGAAAGGGGGAGAGAGAGAGAAATATCAATGATTAGAGAGAATCATTGATCTGTTGCCTCCTGCACACCCCCTACTGGGGATGGAGCCTGCAACCTGTGCCCTGACCAGGAATTGAACTGTGACCTCCTGGTTCATAGGCCAACGCTCAACCACTGGGCCACACTGGCTGGGATACTCTCTTTATTCTTTTTTTTTTTCTTTATTCTTGATTATAATACTCAATATCTTTATTCTTGGGAAGATACTCTAAGATGGGTTAGTTTTATAGTTGTATTTTAAATAGTATAGAAATGATAATAGTAGATTTACATTTTTTTCTTTATTCATGATACTCAAACCCAAGAGGGTTTTTTTTTTATGACAGCACTTTTAATTAAAATAAAAATACATTATCTGAAATTTTCTGTATCTGTCAATGAGAATTTACATATTTACATTTTATTACTATTTTATTTTAAACTGAATATTTTAATGACTATCTAGAATTTCAGGAACCAGAGTCATATCTATATATACCTTTGCTAAAAATGATATGACTTCAAAAATACACAGTACTAGTGATAACTATCATATAAAATAATTCTACGGCAAATAAAATATAATATGCTGTCTGTTTGCTTGCTATGTGCATAGCATGTTATTTTGTGGTTTTGGCTTCAATTTTCAAATTCATGCATACACACCTCCAAAGCACCTGGCAAATTTAGATACACCAATTAAAAAATCTATTGCATTGAAATTAAAAACAGAAGTAGGGTTAGAATGATGTTATAGAATTATTGGTAGAATTAAGAAACATCTGATAGTCATATTTAAATTTGATTTTATTCACAGAGCATTTATTTTTGTAATTTGAGAATTGATCCCATTATTCAACCCAGATGTATTCCCTTGCACTTTATCAGTTATTTTCACTGTGTTCTCATTTCTAGTGTGCAGGACTATACTTAGGCATGCAAATTAAAGGGGAAATTTCATAGTCATCTGGTATATTTGGCCTATGTTGAAACCTAATCTAAAAAAGGGAAAGAAAGGAAAATCAGATTATATTTACATTTCAGGCTAGTATTAAGTAATGCCCTTGCCCACTTCAGCTAAATTATTTACATTTCTAATATTACAGCAGGTCCTCAAATAACATTGCTTCTTCCAATGTCATTTCACTTCAACATTGATGAGGAAAATAAATTGTTTCCCATCTGGGGACACTGTGTGGAGTTTACACACTCCCCATGTCTGTGTGGGTTCTCTCTGGAAACTCAGATGTGCTAATGAAGTAAATTGGTGTGTCCACGTGTCTACACCAGTCTGAGTGGTGGTGGGTGTGGTGTGAGTGGCCCTGGGATAGAAGGGCATCTTGTCCAGGGTGGTGCCTGCCTTGTGCCCTAAGCTGTTGGGAGAGGCTCTGGCCAACCAGAGACCTTGAACTGGTTAGAAAATCATCATCTGACTGGTTTTTATTAATCTTTCTTAAATGTATGTACAGTTCACATTTATTTCAATGTTTAATATTAGAAGTGTTTGGGGTCTTTATTTAGAAGTTTGGTGGTGTTTTTGTGATCAGAAATACGCTGTAATAACTTGACTCTTGTTTATATCAATTAGCCTGTGGTAAAATTGGTATAGACTGTTCTCTTAAAGTCAGTTCCCAAGAGCCTATCCACGGTGTTAAGTGAGGACTCCCTGTAATTCTAACTTCTATTCCTTACTTTGCCTTGAAAAAATTATTCCAGGTTTCCCTTTTATTCTGCATTTCAATGCTATTGCACAGAAGCTACATTTAGCATCTTGTGCACATTTAACTATAATGGGATTTATCTCTTGTTAGTAATGACTGTGAATATGGATTAAAATTGAAGCTGTGATTTCCCTGAGTTTTTCCTCCTCCTCAAAATTCTCTTTGTAATACTGTCTTTACTGTATTCTCTTGATCGAAGTTTCTCAAGCAACCTTTGAGCTGAAGATGTCCACATAATCCACCAATTTGGATTACCTTGTCAAATTTGACTGATTGGACAAACTAGGAGATAGCTTGCTATGGTGCAGATTTTATTATCTGTACTTCTATTTCTCACTTGCATTTCATATTACACTTTTATTCCCCCAAAAAGGCACTTATCTTGGTCTATCATGTTTAAATACATTTATCAAGTATTCTTTATAGATTTATTCATTGGTCTATGTTCTTTTTAAAAATATTTTTTTTATTGATTTCAGAGTAGAAGGAGGGAGGGAGGGAGGGAGGGAGGGGGAGAGAGAGAGAGAGGAGAGAGAGAGAGAGAGAGAAACATCAATGATGAGTGAGAATCATTGATTGGCCACCTCCTGCATGCCCCGCACTGGGGATCGAGTCTGCAACCCCTGCGTGTGCCCTGAGTGGGCATAGAACCATGACCTCTTGTTTCACAGGTTGACGTTCAACCACTGAGCCATGCCAGCTGGGCAGTCTATGTTCTTTTATTAAATCCTATCCTGGGCTATTTCATTGAATTGGAATGATTATATTGAGCTAGAGGGTGGAAAGGTAGGTTTGTTTGATTTTTTTTTTTTTAAGATGATTTCAGAGAGAAGAAGGGAGAGGGAGAAATAGAAACATCAATGATGAGAATTGTCCGTCAGCTGACTCCTGCACTCTCCTTACTGGGGAATGAGCCCCAAACTGGGGCATGTGCCCTGACCGAAATCGAACTGTGACCTCCTGGCTCATGGATTGATGTTCAAGCACTGAGCCACACTGGCCAGGCTTGTTTGATATTTTGACATTTCAAAGGCACCTAGCCCTGAATGGGTCTGCCTAGGACCGGCTGGTAGTATGTGGGTTCTTGTCTTAATGCAGGAAAGATTTCGCAGTTCGAGTCCAGGTGATTTGGGAGGCATGTTTATGAAAGCTGGGGACAGTAAAACCAAGAAGGGCTGAGCACAGAAGAGGACACAGGAGAAGCATAGGCGGGGCTACTTTGGCTTTCCAGAAACATTATGGGAAGAAATGAGCCTAGGCAGGGCTGCTTTGGCTCACCGGGAAGTCAGAGAAAAGGGGGCCTTGAAGACAGGTTCAGGGGGTTAGCCCGGGACGAGCTGCCGCTGCCCATTGCTCCCCTGGTAGCATGTCTTGTGGGGAACCTTGGAGTCCTGCGGGGATGGGGGGAAGAGAGAGGGAAGGGAAAGGCCCTGGGAATTTTCCCTGGAGGAAGAGCTCCTGCTGGGTCCTTTGTTTGAGGCTTGTTATCTCCCTCCTGCAGGCATGAATCTTAGGGGAGGTCTCAGGGAAAGGTTTCAGCAGACTATTCATCCACCTGTGTCCTTTTAGGGTCAGTGATCTCTACTGATTGGTCAGCACCAGGGCAGGGGGTCATTAATCATTGCAGCTGATCCTGCATCTGACCACCTGGTTTCGCTGCTTTTCTGGGCCTGGAGGCCAAGATGGTTATCTCTGGGGAGGTGACCTTCTGTATTTGGCTGTGAATTGCTCGGCCAGCTTCTTCAGCTACCTGTCTCAGCTTCCCCATTCTACATGCCAATAAATGTTCCTAGCATCTCACTATCCTGCCTCAAAAGAGGTTGATTTTCTAGACTTAGAAAATTTAAGCCCTACGTGATTTTCATATAAGAAAGGACAAATGCATGTAAATGACAGGGGAAATATTTAAGCCTCTAACAGACCCTAGCTTCCCATCACTGAGAGTGTTCTAACTGAGGTTTGGCTGCCCACCAGCCTCACTTGTAAATCTGGAAAAATAATAGCATGTGTTTATCAGTTAGGAAGGGGTCCTTGTAGATGCTGGGAAGTTGCATGAGAGTTGCAAGGACCTCAGTTTTTTGTTTGTTTTTATAACCAGTGCCCTGGCTCAATGGTTAGAGCATCAGCCAGCTCACCAACGAGTCAAGGGTTCAATTTCCAGTCAAGAGCATGTTCCTGGGTTGCAGGTTCGATCTCCGGCCCTGGTCAGGGCACTTGAAGGAGGGAACCAATCCATGCGTTTCTCTCACATTGATATTTCTCTCTCTCTCTCTCTCTCTCTCTCTCTCTCTCTCTCTCTCTCCCCGCCCCT
>NW_006295385.1:208534-227840 GCF_000327345.1 Myotis davidii | reverse complement strand
GAGAGAGAGAGGGAGAAGGGGTGGGAGAGGGAGATAGAGAGAGAGAACGAATGAATCTGGGATCCACTGCCTCCTGCAGGCCCCCAGATGGCGGATTGAGCCCCAAACCTGAGCATGTGCCCTGACCAGGAATGGAACCAGCAACCTTTCAGTGCATGGAATGAAGCCCAACCAATTGAGCCACACTAACCAGTGCGGGACTTTCTCAGTTTTAAAACTGAAAGTCCCACGTCCTGGAACCGCCTTAATCACAGCTGAGCTAAATGGCTGAGTTCTGTGAGGTCCTAGGATGCAGGGCTGACCTCAGGCCCCACTGAGAGGCGGGAGGATGTTTGTTTTCCATGCCTCCTAGTAGGTCGTCTCTTCCTCAGCTGCCCAAGGCTTTCACTTCTTTCCCTTGTCTGTTCTCAAAATCTGCTCTGCCAACTGCCAGTTTATCCTATATAATAAAAGCTTAGGTGGCGTCGCGTGACATCGCCACAAGATGGCTGGCAGGGGAGGGCAGTTGTGGGCAACCAGGCCTGCAGGGGAAGGCAGTTGTGGGCAACCAGGCCTGCAGGGGAAGGCAGTTGGGGGGCAACCAGGACAGCAGGGGAGGGCAGTTGTTAGGGGCAATCGGGCCAGCAGGGGAGCAGTTAGGTGTTGATCGGGCTGGCAGGGGAGTGGTTAGGGGGTAATCAGGCTGGCAGGCAGGCAAGTGGTTAGGTGCCAGCAGTCCCAGATTGTGAGAGGGATGTCCAACTGCCGGTTTAGGCCTGATCCCTGTGGGTGTCCCAGATTGGAGAAGGTGCAGGCCAGGCTGAGGGACAACGCCCCCCCCCCCTGCATGAATTTTGGGCACCAGGCCTCTAGGATAAATAAATAAAACAGATGTATAAATAAAACATATGCTTAAAACATTACTTTTTCAAGTGCTATTTACAGATACCAGATATCAAAGCCATAAGATAAAATAATGTTTCTCAAGTGTTTGCAAGTATCAGCATACCTTGGAAGTCAGCAGGCCCTTACCTAACCATAATATGCTGATAAATTTAATTCCCTCATACACAGTAAGAATAAATATGTGAGCCCGGCCAGTGTTGCTCAGTGGTTGGGCCTTGACCCATGCACCAAGAGGTCACTGGTTTGATTCCTAGTTAGGGTTTTGGGCTCCATTCCCAGTAGGGGACAAGCAGGAGGCAGCCGATTGATGTTTCTATATCTCTCTCCCTCTCTTTTCCTCTCTTTCTAAAAATCAATAAAAACATATTTAAAAAAATAAGTTTGTGAGTATATTATACATCTTCAATTTAAAAAATCACTAGCTAAGAGCATAGGCATCCACTTTTAAAAGCTTAACAAATTCATACCTTAGGTTTCTTTTATTATTCACCCATTTTATTATTTACTGGGACTCTAGAAAACAAATGATAATAAGCAGAGGTTTAATAAGCATACAATAAAAATAAATATGTAGGCATTTCAACAGAGGGGTGAATATAAATGTTTTAGTATTTAGTGCCTGCGCCCACTTTAAGGATCAGTAGTTTGGATAACTCATATTTAGACTATTACTTCATTATTGCCAGTTCCCTAAGTCACATAACAATGTTGCTGCCTATCACAACTAATCCTATATAATAAAAGGGTAATATGCAAATTGACCCTAACAGCAGAACAACAGGGAATGACTGGTCACTATGACGCACATTGACCACGAGGGGGCAGATGCTCAATGCAGGAGCTGCCCCCTGGTGATCAGTGTGCTTCCACAGGGAGAGCTCCACTCAGCCACAAGCAGGGCTGACGGCTGTGAGCTCATCGGTGGTGGTGGAGCCTCTTCTGCCTTCTTCCCCCCCACTTTCCTTGGCAGCACTATGGATGTCCGAATGCAGCTTAGGCCTGCTCACCCCGAGGGGTCCTGGGCTGCCAGAGGGATGTCTGACTGCCAGCTTAGGCCCAATCCCTCAGGGAGCAGGCCTAAGCCAGCAGGTGGACATCCCCCAAGGGGTCCCAGATTGCAAGAGGGTGCAGGCCAGGCTGAGGGAACCCCCCCCCCCAAGTGCATGAATTTTCATGCACCGGGTCTCTTGTTCTACAGTAAGTTTAGATGGAGTTCTCAATTTGCTGACTCATCTGAGTGCCCAAGCAGTATCACTTGCATCTCAGCCTCATCCTATGTCTGCACAAATTCCTTGCAATGGCTTCGGTTCCTCAGCATATAACTGCTATGTCTGAACCTCCACAGAGGTTGTACATTTCCAAAAGTTTCCTTTGCCCACTTATAAATCAGTGGATGCAAATTACCAGGAATGGGGGAGGTTGTTATCTAATTCCACAAAAGTTGTCTGTTTTATCTCAACCTGGAAATTTTGTAAAAATTTATCTTTATTGTTGAGAGTATTACAGATATCCCCCATTTTTCCTTTTTTTAACCCTTCCACCCAGCTCCCAACCACCCCAGGCCTTCCCCTGTCTATTGTCTGTGTTCATGGGTTATGCATATAGGCATATAAATCCTTCGATTAATCTCTTGCCACTCTCCCTCATACCTTCCCTCTGTGATCTGTCAGTCTGTTCCATGCTTCCATGTGTATGGTCCTATTTTGTTTTTTAATGTAACATTGTTATGATAATGGAACTATACTTTGGTTTTAGAATTTTTATTTTATTCTTTGGTTAGATTCCAATTCTTAAAAGTGTAGAAATTCTTTTTATCTATTTCTATCTTTTTCTCTATATTCTTGAACATATTAATCATAGTTATTGTAAAGTCTATATCTGTTAACTTTAATACCTGGCTCATCTGTGGATCTATTGTTATTGTTTATTGGACTTTTTTTCTTTCTCTCTTGGCTTTACCTTGATATGTCTAAGATTTTTAAAAATGGATTCTTATGATTGTGTGTAAAAAACGTATAGAGCCTGGCTGGTGTGGTTCAGTGGTTGAGCATCAACCCATGAACCAAGAGGTCATTTGTTCAATTCCCAGTCAGGGCACATGCCTGGGTTGTGGACTCAATCCCCAGTAGGGGGTATGCAGGAGGGAGCTGATTGATGATGTTTCTCATCATTGATGCTTCTCTCTCGCTCGCTCTCTCCTGTCTTCCTCTCTCACTAAAAAGATCAATAAAAACATATAATAAAAAAAAAAGAATTCTGAGGTTGTTCCAGATGACATTGTCTTCTACTAGAGAGGGTTTACATTTTCTTCGCTAGGCAGTGCAGAGATGTTAAAACTGAGTTTTCACTTATGAAACCAGCAGCAGTCAAGATATGAGATCGGCTGAAATGTTTAAAGACACACTGCTCAGAGTACCAAAAAGAAACAAGTGGATGGGGGGATGCAAAAAGCACGATTCCTAAACAGTCCTGGGACCAGATGGTAGTTGGAGGGTTTTTGATTATCTCTTGCCATCTGTATGGCTAACCCAATCTTTTTCTTCCAGGCAGTGTTTTCATGTAAGGGTAGCAGAGCACTTAAAATTTCAGAACTGGGGACTTCATCCAGCTTATAGAACAAGTTATATAAACTCTTTTAGTATCTATTTCTAGTGCATGTCAGAATTTGCTCTTAGACTTTCAGTTTAAAATACTACCTGGTAGCTAGGATGTGAAGGTTACAAGGAAAGGATCGGGGAGAAGACCTACAGCTACATAAAACTACTCATTGCTGTTGATATCAATCCCTTCCCCGCCCCCCAAAAGGCAGTGGTTGCACAGCGCCAAATTGGCTTTGGTCAGTTCACAACTTGAAGCAAAACAATCACAATAATGTTTGGAAAATTAGATTAAAATAATGAGAACCATGACACTATCGACCTTCTGTTAGTTAACTTTTTAGTCTATTTCCCTCTCTTAGTTTTTCCATGCACAATTTTTACACTGTTTTCATCATTCTCTATGTTCATTTTTGCAAGCTTCTCTTACATATTATTATTATTAAAATATTTTCTGTATATTTTAGTCTTCAATATATAGTCTTCAAAAGCATCATATTTAATGATTACATGATATTCCATAGGACATAACTTATTTTAAAATACTCACCTGAAGATATTTTTCCATTGATTTTTAAAGAGAGTGGAAGAGAGAGGGAAAGACAGAGAGAAATATCAACGCAAGAGAAACACATCAGTTGGTTGCCTCCTGCACGAGGCCCGACCAGTGCCTGGGCTGGGTAGGAGCCTGGAACTAAGGTACATTAGATTCCTTTGCCTGGAATCAAACCTAGGAACCTAGCTACTGAGCCAAACCGGCTGGGGCGGACATCACATTTTTATTTTTTAAATATATTTGTATTGATTTTAGAGAGGGAGAGAGATAGAAACATCAATGATGAGAGAGAATCATTGATTGGTTGCTTCCTGCACGCCCCCTACTGGAGATTGAGCCCGCAACACAGGCAAGTGCCCTTGATTGGAATCGAACCCAGTACCCTTCAATCCACAGGCAGACTCTTTAGCCACTGAGCCAACCAGCTAGGGCCAAACATAACATTTTTAAATCATTCCACAACTATACTTACAAATATTTTGCTATTTTTAGTAATTCCATAATGAATACTATTGCATTTATAACTTTTCATTTTTTAATTTAGGATTATTTTACTGAGATACTAGTGAATATGCAGAAGTAGATTTGGTGGTCAAAGTTAAGAACATTTTAAAGTTCCTTCATACATACAGCTCAGTTGCTCTTCCAGATCAAAACAATTCTTAAAACTCCTCTCATCCTGACTGTATAAAATCCTAAATAACCACACCTTGAAGCTCCAGCATGGTCGAAAATGATGATGCAACATACATTAGGGGTTTTGTCCTGTGATTCAGCTAAGTCAGATCTGTGGACAAGTAATCCTGCTGATGAGATAGATGCCTACATTTTACTGTAACTAATTTTCTTATTTATTTATTCAAAGCTATTTAAAGAGCATTTGGGGGGGAATCTGTGGAAATTTAACTATGGACTTGATAAGAGAAAAAAGTTTCCCTTCTACGTTTCTCCTCAACTATAATGGAAAATAGTTTAATCCTCAGCAAACAATAGTCATCTTCTATCCACCTACTGGAAAAAAGTTTTAAATTTGCAAATTTAAATCACTGTACACTGCAAGCAGCACTTAGCCCTGCACCATCAACATGACTCATCATCCCCTTAGAAATTACATTTTACTCTCAAGAGTCTTCATCTCTTCATTGGCGAGGAAAGGGTCAATGAGAGTTCCCTCTGGGGAGCAGCCCTTCAGAGAAACAGGTTTTACTGGCTAAGCGGCACACTATCTGTGTTAACTCTCTGGGGCTGCTGTAACAGATGACCACACAGGTGGGTAAAAACAACACGAATTTATTCTCTCAGAGTTCCGAAGGCTCTAAGGCAGAATTCTTCCTTGCCCCTTGCAGCTTCTGGTGGCTCTCCTTGGTTTGTGACAGAATAACTCCAATCTCTGCCTCCGTCGTCACATGGCCTGTTCCTGTGTGTTTTTGTCAAATACCTCTCTGCCTTTCACTTCTAAGGATACCTGTCACTGTATGTAGGGCTCCAAAGGGTCGCAGGTGTGATCCCAGGGAGGCAACCAGTCCATGTGTCTCTCTCACATTGATGTTTCTCTCTCTTTCTGTCTCCCCGCCTTCCTTCCACTCTCCCTAAAAATCAATGGAAAAATATCCTCAGGTAAGGATTAATTTTTTTTAAAAGAAGAAAAAAGCTCTTCAAATCTTCAGCATGCATAGATAGTGCATTTCAAATTAGCAAAGAAATATGCAATACTATTTACTGTATAATTTTTTTCACCCCATTACTTGTGATATAAACCTTGAATTTTCCTTCTAAGTATAACTGAGAGAGTTTGTGACTTCAAACAATGTTTTGCTTTTTTGAATATAATAGCTATCCTTGTGATATTATTTACTTATGTTAGAATAACTTTGTTTTTGACATTATTAACTTAAGTTGTTAAAAAAATATGTATGTGTATAAAATATGAGAATTTTAAAAAAATTGTATAGTCTTTTTCAATTGACCTTAGGGAAGAAGAGAGGGAGGGAGGGAGAGAAACATCAATGTGGGAGACATACATCAATTGGGGATGGAACCCGCAACCTAGGCATGTGCCCTGACGGGGAATGGAATGAACCCACAACCTCCTGGTGCACAGGACGATGCTCCAACCAACTGAGCCACACCAGCCAGGGCTACAAGATGAGAATTTTAAAAGATCTTATAATAATAATTTTATTTTTTTTCTTCCTAGATAAAAAATAAGGCACATGTGAGGTAATTACTCATGGTGTGAGTGTAGGTAGGCAGCTAGATATTAATAAAGGGAGGAAGCAGAGGGAAGCAGACATTATTAAGCATAATAAACCTGGGGAGGCTGAGCCTCACCAGGAAGTTACACCTTCACCAGGAAGCTACAGCTTCACACAGCCGGGGGCTGCCCCTGGAGAAGGGGAGGTATAGACGTGCACAATAGAAGTGAAAACGGTGCAGCGGGAGGTGCTGGACCACAGAGGCCTAGCAATCCAACCTGGGAAAGGGCTCCATGGGCTTGATGGTGGACCCATCAGCAGCACAGGAAAGCTTGGGAAGCTGATGGGTTATTTTGAAAAATCACCTGTTCCTTCCCGAGCCCAAGATGATCTAAACCCCGGGGAACAAAGAGTTCTCTCTCGTGCTCAGTATCCCACGCTGGCCCCGATCGCTCTTGTGTTCTCTCCATAGTAACCGTGGGGCCCTCGCAGCCGGTGGCCATCCAAACGCCAGCTCCAGCAGGAGCCTGGATACCGTAGCGCAGCGATGGACTGAAGCCAGGAACACACGCTAAGCTAACCAGATGGTGAAAAAGACTGGACTGCGCTGACAGATTTTTCTTTCAATATTTTAAAGATGTTTCTCCACTGACTTTTCATTTGCATCGTTTCCAACAAGAAATCTCATGTCACCCTTATCTTTGTGCCACCACACATCACATGGTCTTTGATCTTTGGCTGCCTTTAAATTTTTCTCTTTTTCACTGGTTTTAAGAAATTTGGTTATGACATGCCTTGGTATAGTTTTCTTCATGTTTCTTGGGCTTGGAGGTTATTAAAATTCTTTGAACTATGAGTTTATAGTTTTCATTAAATTTGGAAAATATTTGGCCATTATTTCCTCACGTATTCTTCGTTTCCCTCTCTCTTCTCTCCTTTGGCCACTTGAAGTGATCCCATAGCTCCGTTAAGTTCCATTTGGGGCAGTTTGTACTGCTATGTCTTCAAGTCCACTGGTCTTATCCAGTGTGTTTTTCATTTTAGACAGTATAGTTTTCATCTCTAGAAGTTTGATTTGTCTCTTTATCAAATATGCCATATTTTTTATTAATATTTTCAGCATATGGCGTACAGTTACACAGTTGTTTTAAAGTTCTTGTCTGCTCTTCTAACATGTGGATCAGTTTCAGGTCTGTTTTATTGATTGATCTTAATCCTCATTATGGATCACTTTTTCCTGTTTCTTTGCATGCCTAATAAGTTCTTATTAGATGCCAGGCGTAGCAAATCTTACTTTATTGGGTGCTGGATATTTTTATATTATGGAGCTTTGTTCTGGGATACAGTTAAGCTACTTGGAAACAGTTTAATCCTTTGAGTCTTGCTTTTAAGGTTTGTTAAACGGGACCAGAGCTGTGCTTAGTTGAGGGCCAATTATTCCACTCCGTCCTCCCCCTCCACTGAAGAAAGACTCCTCTGAGTAATTTACCCAATGCTCTGTGAGTCATGAGGTCTCCAGTTTGGCTGAGGGAAAAAGGCAATATTCTAGTCCTGTGTCAGCACTGGGTATTCATTCCTCAATCCTTAGTTTAGGGTGGTCTTCACCCCAACATTACGTAGTTTCCTCACACATACACGAAGTATTTCTCCGTCAAATATATGAGAAGGCCCCCCTGCATATCTCCAGAGTTTTCTCAGTGTGTAAGTCTCTCCTCTCCAGCATTCTTTCCTGTGAATTCTAGCTGCCTTGGTTTCCCCACACTCTCAGCAATGTCTTCTCAAGTCAGACAGCCTGTCAGGCTCTGCCTCAGTCTCCATTTCATGTACGATGGCCTGGAAACTCTCAAGGCAGTAGGCTGGACAATTCTGGGACTCGTTTCATTTCTTTCTCAACATTAGGGATCACTGTTCTTTACTGCCTAGTTTCCAGTGTCTTGAAAATCGTTGTTTCATATATTTTGTTCATTTTGTTTTTGTTTTAAGGGCGAAGATAAAGTGGCTCAGCATCCATTAAGATGTCCCCCAAGTGACTAAGATCATTTATAATTGGACAATCTTTTAAGAGAAGTACAAGTCAAGTATTATTAAGGATTCAAAAAGAAAGGGAAATCAGTTTGCAAAAGGCTTTTTGAAAGGGTCTAGCCCTGTGTTAGTCCTTAAGGTCTGGGTATATTTTGACTTGCAGAAAGGGCATACAGGTAGAAAAGAAGGGAAACAAAAAAAAGTATGGCCAAAAGTGAACCTTATAGTTTTGTGAAAATGCTTCTAGGAATATTTCTATATATTTTATCTATATATATATATAAAAGGCCAAGTGACCAACCGTAAGTCTGTCTGACCATCCGACTGACTGACCGGCTGGTACATATGACGCACACTGGCAATTTAAAAATAAATGTTGACTCGCGCATGTGCAATACAGATAAAGATCTCACTAGCGCAAATCACACGATTTTATAATACAATATTATATATACTATTTTGACATGTAATTTTTTGCAGTAACATAATTACCACACAAATCTTTCTTCTAATTAATTTCCTTTCAATGTGCACAAATCCATGCACTAGGCCACTAGTAATCTATAATACTAAGTATTCTTGTTCTATGAATGAAATAATCTATTCTTATACTTCAAACACCAAATCTTTAAAAACTGCCTGCTCTATAATATGTAATTACACTGCCTTCTATTCCAGTTTGTTCATTCCTTCATCACAAAGTATTTATTGAGTGCTGGTCAATGTCATAGGATATATCGAACTAAACATAGACCCCTGCCTTTGCAGAGCTTACATCCTCCACAAGGTAGGCTGCAGGAGGGCAAGAGGGAAGGGAGATAATAAACAATTATCAGGATACACTCAGACTCTTCCACACACCTTCATTATTGTTAATAGAAATCCCATATTTATTTCACTCCACTCCACAAGATAAATGGTTTATTTGCTGAATGACTTGTGTACCAGCCTGTTTCTTATAGATATTCATAGGTACCCTGGGAGGGTAGAAAGGGTTACTTTCAAAGAGTACCTAGTAAAAATAAGTGATATACTTGTAGGCCTATGTTTAGAATTCAAAAATAGTTTTTCTGGGACAACATGAAATATAACAATATCTGTGTTATAGCTGTAATGAAAAGAGAAGGAAGTGAGCAAGGCATAGAGTACCTGATTAAAGAAATAATGGCAGAAAACTTCGTCAACCTGGTGAAAAAAAGGTCACACAAGTTCAGGAAGCACAGAGAGTACCAAGCAAGAAGAAGCCAAAGAGGCCCATACCCAGACACATCATAATGAAAATGCCAAAAATTAAAGACAAAGAACCTTAAAGGCAGTAAGAGAAAAGCAAGTTGTTACCTACAAATGAGCTCCCATAAGGCTGTCAGCTGATTTTCATCAGAAACTCAACAGGCAAGAAAGGAATGGCATAAAGTATTCAAGGTAATGAAAACAAGGATCAGAAACCAAGATTACTCTGTCTAGCAAGGCTATGATTCACAATAGATGGTGAAATAAAGAGCTTCGCAGACTAAAATGGGCTAAACAAGTTTATCATCACCAAACCAGCATTGTAAGAAATATTAAAGGGTCTGCTATAATAATAAAAGTAAATATATTTAGAGAGAAACAAAAGCATAAAATACAAAGATGGCAATTAATAACTATCTATCAATAATAACCTTAAGTGTAAATGGATTAAATGCTCCAATCAAAAGACATTGGGTAGCTGAATGGACCCAAATTTTGCTGTTGACAAGAAACCCATCTATAAAAAAAGGCTCGAATTCACTGAATAGATCTTCCAGACAAAAAAAATATCAACAAGGAAAAAATAACTCTAAATGAGACACTGGAAAACATGGATTTAAATTATATTAACAGGACATTTCACCCCAAAGCTGCAGGATATACATTCTTCTCAAGTTCACATGGGACAGTCTCAAAGATAGACTACATGTTAGGATACAAAACAAGTCTCTGCAAGTCCAATAAGACTGACATTATATCAAGCATCTTCTCAGATCACAATGGAATGAAATTAGAAGTCAACTATAATAAAAATACTCAAAAACATTCAAACACATGGAGGCTAAATACTATATTATGAAACAATGAATGGGTTACCAATGAGATCAAGGAAGAAATAAAAAACTTCCTTAAAACAAATGAAAGTGAACATACAACAACCCAAAATGTACGGGACACAGCTAAAGCAGTCCTGAGAAGTAAGTTCATATCACTACAGGCCTACATTAAAAAAAGAAAGAAAGAAAGAAAAAGAAAAAATTTTTAATAAATGATCTAACCGTACCACTCAAAGAATTATAAAGAGAACAATGAGAAAAGCCCAGAGTAAGTAGAAGGAAGGAAATAATAAAGAGTAAAGTGGAAATAAATTGCATAGAGACTTAAAAAAACCCAAAAAACACAAATCCAAGAGCTGATTGATTGAAAAGATAAACAAGGCTGATGAAGCTGTAGCCAGACTCATCAAGAAACAGAGCCCTACTTGGTTTGGCTCGGTGGATAGAGCGTCGGCCTGTGGACTGAAGGGTCCCAGGTTTGGTTCCAGTCAAGGGCACATGCCCAGGTTGCAGCTCCAATCCCAGGAGGCAGCTAATCAATGATTCTCTCTCATCATTGATGTTTCTGTCTCTCTTTCTCCCTTTCTCTCTGAAATCAATCAATTAAAAAAAGAAGAAAAAGAAACAAAGAGAGATGACCCAAGTACATAAAATCAGGAACAAAAGAGGTTAAGTAACAACAGGCACCATGGAAATACAAAGGGTTGTAAGCAAATAGTATTTACAGCTATATTCCAACAAGCTGGACAACCTGGAAAAAATGTAAAAATTCCTAGAAAAATACAAATTCCAATACTGAATCAGGAAGAATCAGAGTACCTGAAGGCCAATAACAACTGATGAAATTGAGGCAGTAATGAAAAAAACAAACAAACAAAAAAAAACCTCCCCGCAAACAAAAGTCCTGGTCCAGATGGCTTCACAGGGGAGTTTTATCAAATATGCAAAGAAGAACTAACACCTATCCTCCTCAAACTATTCCAATAAATTCAAGAGCAAGGAACATTTCCAAGCTCATTTTATGAGACCAGCATCATCTTAATCCAGAAACCAGATAAAGACACTATAAAAAAGAGAATTGCAGGCCAATATTCTTGATGAATATAGGTACTAAAACCCTCAACAAAATTTTAGCAAATTAGATGCATCAATATATTAAAAATATCATACACCATGACCAAGTGGAATGTATTACAGGTTGCAAGGCTGGCACAATATTTGCAAATCAATACCTGTGATACATCACATAAAGTGAAAGACAAAAAAATCACATGATCCTATCAATAGACACAGAAAAAGCACTCAAAAAATCTAACGCCTATTTTTTATAAACACTCTCAGCAAAGTGGGAATATAGGGATCACACCTCAATATAATAAAAGCCATATATGACAAACCTACAGCCAACATCATACTCAATGGGCAAAAACTAAAACCATTTCCCCTAAGAACAGAAACAAGACAGGGATGTCTACTTTTACCACTCTTATTTAACAGTCCTAGACAACGCATTCAGACAAGAAGAAGAAATAAAAGACATCCAAATTGGAAAGGAGGAAGTAAAACTGTCCTCATTTGCAGATGACATGATATTGTACATAGAATATCCTAAAGATTCTACCAAAAAACTAGATTTAACAAATGAATTTGGCAATATAGCAGGATACAAAATTAACACCCAGAAATGGGTGGCATTTTTATACAACAATAATGAAATCTAAGAAGAGAGAAACTATAAAAACCATCCCATTTACCACTGTAACAAAAAAATTAAGATGCTCAGGAATAAACTTAACCAAGGAGGTAAAAGATTTGTACTCAGAAAACTATAGGATGTTGAAAAAAGAGATAGAGGAAGATATAAACAAGTGGTAGAATACACTGTGTTCATGGATGGGCAGAATCAACATCATTAAAATGTCCATACTACCTGAAGCAATCTATAGATTCAATGCAATCCCTACTAAAATACCAATGGCATATTTCTCAGATCTAGAACAAATATTCCAGAAATTTACATGGAACCTAAAAGAGTCCTGAATAGCTGCAACAATCTTGAGAAAGGAAAACAAAGTAGGAGGGATCATAATTCCAGATATCAAATTATACTACAAATTTACTGTAATTAAAACAGCCTGGTACTGGTACAAGAACAGGCATATAAATCAATGGAACAAAACAGAGACCCCAGAAATCAATCCAAGCCATTACGTTCAATTAATATTTGACAAAGATGGCAAGAGCATACGTTGGAGTAAAGATAGTCTCTTCAATAAATGGTGTTGGGAAAATTGGACAGGTACATTAAAAAAAAAATGAACTGGACCACCAACTTACATCATATACAAGAATAAAATCTAAATGAATAAAAGACTTAAATGTAAGTTGTGAAACCATAAATATCCTTGAAGAAATCATAGGCACCAAAATCTTAAACATCTCTCATGGCAATATGTTTATGGATACATCTCCCAGGGCAAAGGAAACTAAGGAGAAAATAAACAAATGGGACTATATCGAAATAAAAAGCTGCACAGCAAAAGAAACCACTAACAAAACTAAAAGGGAGCCCAGTGTATGGGAGAACATATTTGGCAATGATAATCTGAAAAAGGGTTAATATCTAAAATATATGAGGAACTCATACAATTTAACAAAAGGAAGACAAATAATCCAATTAAAGAATGGGCAAAAGACCTAAATAGATACTTCTCCAAAGTGGACATACAGATAGCCAAGAGACATACAAAAAAAAAATGCTCAAAGTCACTGATCATCAGAGATGCAAAATAAAATAACAATAAAGTATCACTTTATACCTGTCAGAATGGCTATCATCAACATATCAACAAATGACAAGTGCTGGTGACGATATGGGGAAAATGGAACCCTAGTACACTGCTGGCTGGAATGCAGACTGTGTAGCCATTGTGGAAACAGTATGAAGTTTCCTCAATAAATTAAATATGGAACTCCCATTTGTTCTAGTGATCCCACTTCTAGGAATATATCCTAAGAAACCCAAAACACCAATCAGAAAGAATATGTGCACACCTATGTTCATAACAGTACATGAATTATGGTTTTTCATTTATGTGATAATCATGAAAAACGGATGTAGCTAAGGTCTGTAAACAACCCAAGTGCCCATCAGTTAGATGAGTGGATAAAAAATAATTGGTACAGTTACACAATGGAATACTATGCAGCCATAAAAAAAAAGAAGGAGCGCTTACCCTTTTTGACATCTTGGAGAGACCTGGACAGTATTATACTAAGCGAAATAAGCCACTCAGAGAAAGATAAGTATCACATGATGTCACCTATATGTAAAATCTAATGAACAAAATAAACTGATGAATAAAATAGATCCAGAGATATAGAAGCATGGAACAGACTGACAAATATCAGAGGGAAGGTGGGTGGGGGGGTAGGAAGTGGGGAGAGATTAACCGAAGAACTCATGCATGTATGCTAACCCATGGACACAGACAACAGTGCAGTGAAGGCCGGGGGTGGGGGTGGGGGGCAGGAGGCAGGGTTGTGGGGGTCAATGAGGGAAGAAGCGGACATCTGTAATACTTTCCACAATAAAGATACATGAAAAAAATAGTTTTACCTTATATTGCAGATGAAAAGGGCTCGATGAGTGAAGAAACCTGGTGTTCTAATTGGTAGGTACACTGTGGCTGAAACAAAACTGTAGTTCTCTTCTGTACACTGAACTGTGCTGGCTCTAACTTGGGAGTTGCTGAACTTTTAGTAGGAGGAGGCACACACAGGAATTTTTTTTTTTTTTCTGTTCTTGAAGTTATACAGCTAGACGATAGAGAACAATGTCCATGGCAACCAATAAAAAGTGCTCAAAGGAGGCACCTACCTTTCACAGGTTATGTGGCCACCTCTCTGTGACTTAAAATCTCAAAGCCACATTGCCCTCTTGGACATTATATTTCAGAGTAAAATATTCGTGGAGATCTGTGAGTTCCTAAAGAACCTTTAGGAGAACTTTGGAATTATGGCTTTTTCATTTATGTGATAATCATGAAAAACTGATGTACATGCATTTATAATCATCTGGACAGGGCCCCATATTGCATAATCCCTGGGGCAGTGTCACACTGTGCTGGTTTGTGCTCCAGGAGAGCTGTTCACCAAGATGTCGAGAAGTTCTCTAGTTCCTGTTGGCAGCAAAACAGCACCAGGTGTTAGACCTTGGTTCAGCAACATTGGTACTTAAGTTCTGGCTAAGAAAGAATTCAGAGGCAAGACTCAAACTATAAGAGAAAGTTTATTTAGAAAGTTACCAAAGTAGAAGTGAGCCATAGAATAAATGGGCTAGCAAACGAGTTACAGAGGCAATAGGGCCCTTGGAGCTTAAAAGAGACACATACCTTGAGGGACAAAAGAGGGAGGAAAGGTGCAGGCATGCTGGGGTGTGCAGGGGAGGGGGGGTGTGGGGGTTGGTGAGGAGAGAGAAAGGGAGCATGCAAGGATCCCTGTCTTCTTCTTTTCTTCTATAGTGTGAGGGAGAGTCCCTGTCTTAGGACTTGTATCTGGAGGTCTCAGGGGAGGATCTCAATAGAATATTCATCAGTTTTCCAGGTGTGCTCCCTCAGGGCTGTTTTCTCCACTGATTGGTCAGGGCCAGGACAGGGGGTCGTCAGCCAGTGCAGTGGTCCTAATGTCAGCCGTCGCTTCGCTCTGTCTGACTTTGCTCCTTCTCTGGGCCTGTAGCTGAAACACAGCTGAGGTTAGAAATCATCTCTAGGGATTGATGCTTAAGGGCGGGTCACACAAGGGCTTGTGGTTTTGCCCTGTTGCTAGGCACCAGGTCTCTCCGCCCCGGTGACCCTCTGCACCTGGCCTATCATTCCTACTCTACTCATGCCTACCTAACTACCTACTACAAACCATCTATTGTCATGAGGCTTTAGTTGGGCGTTTGCATTTGATTCATTCATTCTTTTTTTAAAAAAATTCTTTATTAGTTAAGGTATTGCAAATGTGTCCTTATCCCCCCATTAACCTCCATTCCCTCCCGCCCCCCGCCCGCATTCATGCTCTCATCCCCCTGTGGTCCATGTCCATGGTTTGGCTTAGTGAGTCATTCATTCTTCAAATGATTACTGAGAGCCCTCGACAGCGGCCCCATTGTAGGCGCTGGGGATTCAGGTTCATTTTCTTTAAGACTCTGTTCAGCCCTGGCCGGGTAGCCCAGCTGGTTAGAGTGTCATCCTGATAGGCCCATGTTGCAGGTTCCATCCCCAGTCAGGGCACATATAAGAATCAATGCATGCATAAGTATCTGGAACAACAAATACATGTTTCTTTCTCTGTCATATAAGTCATAGAGTAAAAAATTTAAAGGAAAAGACTGTTCAGCTGATAAAACAGGAAATCTAAATAAAGTAGTTTAACCAAATGAGGAGCAGGGAGGGGAATTCTTTTTCTCACATAAAAGGAGTTCAGAGTCTAGGTCTCATGCAGCTGCTCAAGGCAGTCACAGGCCCAGGTTCCTTCTGTTCCTGCTCTGCTCTGGCCATGAGCAGCTTTCATAGCCATGGCTGCACCGTGGTGGCCACAGCTCTAGGTAACAGGTCCACATTCCCCAGAGGAAGAGGGGCCAATGAGAGCACATCAGAAGAGTGTGTTTCTTTTAAAATTGGAACGATACAGAGAAGATTAGCATGGTGCCTGTGCAAGGATGACAAAACAAAAAACAAAAAACATTTCCCAAAGCCCCACCCAGCTCCTTCTGTTTGCATCTCATCCCACGGCCATCCCTGGCTGGACAGGAAGCTAGGCAAGTGTGCCTTTTAACTAAGCATATTCCACTCCCAGCATACTTTGGGGACTGTTAGGACAAAAAGGAAGGGAGGGAGGAAAAGACAAAAGGTGGAAAACAGAGGGAAGAAGGAAGGACGGGAAGAAAGGAAGCATTTTCAGTTGGCGATCGGAAGTGTCTGCCAAAGTAGTGAATAAGACAGACAAGATATCTGCCCTCATGCAGATGCCTTTATTATCTTCAACAGCTTAATTTCTGTCACATCCTGATTAATTTCTAGTGATGTCCAAACTGGTCACATTGAGGACTTCCCCCCATTTTTTAAATTTTATTTTTCAATGATAGTTTTTACCAGTGGTTCCCAACCTCTTTTTGGCCATGCCCCACCTAAGCATCTCTAAAATCCTGGTGCCCCTGCCCCCCGCCCCCGTGACATATAATTCTTATTATTCAAAAAGTGAACTCCTGTGCACGTGGAGGAAGCCTAAAAGGCCATTCACTTGGTCTAAACAAACTTCCAAAGAACATGGCATCCATGAAAGAGAAAAATAAAAGACGAAAGGACAGTTGAAGTACTGAGGAAGAAATCACTAAGAAATTGTTTAAAAAAATAATAATAATATGAAGTGATATGAAAAAATAGCAAATAAAGTTTCAAAACATAATAGAGAACTGAAAGGCATAAATATGTCACAACATATATTTGTATACTGTATATGAGGCCCCTAGAACCATAAGAAATGCAAAAAATTCACTGTTAATAACTCATCCTCGAATTGCCCCCCTTAACAATTAAATTGCCCCCCTGTGGGGCATGTGCCCTACGTTGGGAACCACTGTCTTATACTCAAGATTATTTTGTATTAGTTTCAGGCGTATAGCGTGTGGCCACACAATCACGTATGTTACAAAGTGCCCTCCCTGACATTTCAAGTGCCCGCCTGGCACTGCTCACGGTCATCGCAGTATTATTTACTGCATTCCCCATGCTCTACCCTACAACCCCGGGACAATGTTGTGACTACCGATCTGTACTTATTTCTTTGATGCTGGGTGGTGCCTAGGGAAGACAAGGGAGGCCTCCACCAGACCCAGGTTCTTGCATGGCCCAAGGAGGAAGTAGAGAGTGTGACAGAAAGATTTAGCCAAGTACCGTAGCTTTTTTAAAGTGATAGTACACACTTGAGAAGTGAGAGGGGGCAACCTAGGAGAATAAGATGCAGCAATGGTGTCTGGGTGGAAGTTTTTTATTAAACGTGGTCAAGGTGGGAGGGGATAGGGTAGTGCTCGGCGTCTCGTTCTGGTGAGGTGAATGCTGACAAGGCTCATCACTGTTACAGGGCAGTGAAAAACTAGGAAAATTCCAGGGCAAGAGGAATAGGGAAACTGAGACAAGAAAGTTAAAATAAGGCTAAACAGGGTGGGTAAGTTGCAACTGGCTTGTAAATAACAAGCCATTATCTTCCCCAAACCAAGGGCACTTGAGAGCAATGGTTAAAAGCCCCCTAGCCCTAGTTAGTTTGGCTCAGTGCATGGCGCGTAGGCCTGCGGACCAAAGGGTCCCAGGTTCAATTCCGGTCATGGGCACATGCCAGGGTTCCGGGCTCGATCCCCAGTGGGGGGCGTGCAGGAGGCAGCCAATTGATGATTCTCTCTCATCATTGATGTTTCTATCTCTTTCTTCCTCTCTGAAATCAATAAAAAAAAAATTTTTTTTTAAAAAGAGCCCCCTAATAAGAGAATTCAGGAAATGGGGAAGGAGAAGAGGGAGAGAAGGAGGGGAGTCTAAACGAAGAAATAAGCTGTTTTGGGGAAGGGGAAAGGATGAAAAAGGGCAGTTTTATTTTTATCTTTTCCTCCCTACCAGAGAAGCCAGCAGTCTCAAGGCTTGGCAAGATAAAGTTGCCAGGTGCTTCTCATGAATTCTGAGACGGCCACAACAAAGTGAAGAGAAACCTTGAGACTAATCTGTACCAAGATATTCAGCAGGGGAATTTTGAAACCCATAGACAGGAGGGTTTATCATTCCTCAAACCCCCACACAACTTGCTCCTCAGATTAGCTGAGAGCCCACATGCACTTTGTAAGCCAAATGTTTAGGTTTGCTGTCCTTGCTTCTTTAATAAACGTGCTTTAATTGTTTTAATAAATTGGCTTTAGCCCTAGCCGGTTTGGCTCAACGGTTGGAGCATCAGGTATCTCTGTCAAGGGGATATATATACCTCACTTGCAGGCTCAATCCCCAGCTCGATCCCCGATCAGTAGGAAATTGTTTTAATAAATTGGCTTTAGCCCTAGCCAGTTTGGCTCAATGGTTGGAGCATCAGGTATATCTGTCAAGGGGATATACCTCACTTGCAGGCTCAATCCCCAGCTCGATCCCCGATCAGTAGGTGTGCGGGAGGCAACCAATTGATGTGTTTCTTTCCCATCGATGTTTCTCACTGTCTCTCCCCCTCCCTTCCACTCTCTCTAAAAATCAATGGAGAAAATATCCTCAGGTGGGGATTAACAACAAAAAAAATTTTTGAGTAAATAAATTGGTTTTATCACAATGCAACCAGGGTCTCATTTAAATTCATTTATACAAGAAGACAAGAATCGAGGTTGGGGACAGCCCTCTCCCTCTGGCTCAGGGAGCAGCCTGTAACACCTCCTCAACAGATAGCAATTTCTTTTCTTTTCTTTTTCTTTTTTGGTCCTCTCAATCACAGGAAGTTGGGGGGTTGGGTGGGAAATGGGGACTAGGTGTTCAGTGGAGGTCACATCTGCAATGTTCCAGCCAGGATGGGAAAGGGAGGGGTAGAGCTTGAGGCCATTGTTCCCCATTCTGACTTTCCTGCCTCACCATCGCCTTTTTCAACCAGTCCCCTGACTCTTTGAAAAGCATCAGTCTGTTCTCTGTATCTATGAATCTACATACAAGCGATATCATATGGTATTTGTCTTTCTCTGACTTATTTCGCAGAGCATAATACCCTTCAGGTCTACCCATATTGTCGCAAATGGTAAGATTTCATTTTTCATGGCCAAGTAATAATATTCTATTATATATATGTTCCACATCTTCTTTATCCAATAGTCTATTGATGGGCACTGAGCTTACTTCTGTATCTTGCTTATTGTAAATAATACTGCAATGAACATGCGGATGTGTATTTATTTTCAAATTAGTGTTTGGATTTCTTCAGACACAT
>NW_006295385.1:196414-208320 GCF_000327345.1 Myotis davidii | reverse complement strand
AAAATAACACTACAATGAACATAAGGGAGCATATATTCTTTCGGATTCGTGTTTGGGGTTTCTTTTGATAAATACCCAGAAGTAGAATTGCTGGGTCATAAAGCAGTTCCATTTTTAATTATTTGAGGAACCTCCATATTGTTTTCCATAGTGGTTGCACTAATTTGCATTCCCACCAACAGTACACAAGGATTCCCTTTTCTCCACATCCTCACCAACACTTGATATTTGTGGATTTATTAATGACTAGAGGCCTGGTGCACAAAACTCATGCATGGGTGGGGTCCCTAGGCCTGGTCAGTGATCAGGGCCCATTGGGGCAGGCTGATCAGGGCCGGGCTAGAGAGGAGGCGATGGTTGCTGGGCCAGGCAGGAAGGAAGGAATGCTGGATGCTAATACTGCAATTGTCAGCGCCCCGCCACTGCACAGTTCCTGCCTTCCCTCGCTGCTGCACCACCACCATGGCGGGCAGGCAGTGGGCTGATCGGGGCCTGTCAGCCAGGGAGGAGGGACGGGGCATGGGAGGTTGGCCGCCAGCCTTGAGGAGGGAGCTGGCCCTCAGCCCTCCCCGGGAAAGGGGCCATGTTGGTCGCCACCCACCTCCGGTTCCCTCTCCCAGCCTGGGCCTGCCAGCCGTGGGGAGGGACCATGGAAGGTTGGCCAGCCAGTGGAGGTTGGCTGTGGGAGTGCACTGACCACCAGGGGGCAGCTCCTGCATTGAGCGTCTGCCCCCTGTTGGTCAGTGCGTGTCATAGCAACCAGTCATCATGGTCGTTCGAGAGACTTCCTTTTCCAGCTGTGTTGCCTGGTAACTGTGGTTGTGCCTGAGCTGTGGGGGCAAGATGTCAGACCAATAATCATTACCGCCACCCTAAGGTCCTATAACAGTCAAACCTTGATCAACTGTGCACGAGGGTCAGTAGTTTATGCAGGAAGAAGGAGCTAAAATCTGCTTCCTCTGTGTTTTTGAGTAGGGAGTGGAGGGGTGGTGACATTTTTGCTTGCGTTCCTCCTGATCACCTGGTCTTAACTTGTCTTCCTGGCCACTTGGTATGTTCTATTCCTGGGCCTAAGTCCCTATGCGGTCTCACTTCTTAACTTACAAGTTACCTCTTCAGAGAGCCCCTTCCCCTGTTTTGTTTCATCCAGGGACTTATCGCCCTCTGGCATTTCCTTGTTGACTTGCTCAGCGCCTGTCCTTCTCCTAGTGAAACCAGACGACGAGTCCGTTACTGCCAGTTGCCAAGTCAATAAGCAGAGACAAAGTTGACTTTTTATGGGTGTTTATTAATCAGATAGCTGGCAATCTGAGCGAGCAGCAGGTATTAGCACCTTGGAAAACTGCTCTGCCATTTCCTTTCAAACAAATGTTTATATAAGATTAGTGGGTGGGGGAAAAAACTACAGTTAGTGAGTTCCCGGGGTTTGCCTTCTTTCATTGTCCTTGCCAAGATCAGCCCCAAACACTGTCTCCCTTCAGATAGGCCCTGCCCTTGATCTGGGCTCTGGCTGCCTTATCTGTAGGGCCTGTTCTCCTTCTTGGAACACACCCGTCACTTTCCTGGGGGCTGTAAGAAAATCTCTCCATGATGTCAAAACAGCTAAACCCTTTCCAAACAACTTAGCCTGTTCCTGGAACTGGAGAGCAGTCATCATTTACACAAGAAAAGGTTAAATGAATGGTGGAGTGGGTCACAATCCCCACTGTTACACTGGGAGTGGGCACTTTCACTGTCAGATTCACAGGCACACTCCCAAGTGCCTAAAACTGTGTCTGGTGCTGGAAGGAGTTGGAGAAGAGTTCATAAAATAAATAAATTCTGATTTTAAAAAAACAACCCACACAACAATACAATTTAACCCCAATAGCCGGGTTCTATACAATATTTTTTCTATAAAGTATGTCTAGCCTGGCCAGCGTGGCTCAGTGGTTGAGCGTCCACCTATGAACCAGGAGGTCATGGTTCGATTCTCAGTCAGGGCACATGCCCGGACTATGGGTTGCATCCTCAGTGTGGGGTGTGCAGGAGGCAGTCGATCAATGATTCTCTCTCCCTCTCCCTTCCTCTCTGATATAAATAAAAATATATTTTAAAAAACATATTTAAGAATATGCCTAAGTATTACCCAGATCAGGAGACACTAGATTATAGGGGCCATGAACTCCCTTAAACTGTATGAAGTATGTGTGCGTTGAGAGAGATTGGGAGGCATGAACGTGCAGGCCCACATGCATTTTTCTGAGAAGATGCATCCTAGCTTTTTTCAGGTTTTCAAATGACTCCCTAACTTCAAAAACGGTTACAAAACACTATGCTACTGGCTTGAATATACCCAAAATTTTCTACAAGTGTTAGTGGGCACTACCTTAATTTATTACTAAATATTTCTACATTAAAAAAAAAGAAATATATGTATATTTCCACATCATAAGCACTCTTTCTTAGGATGCTGACTATGAAAAGTTCCCTTCCTGGTATCAGCAGTTCCCTTCCACCGAGTAACCGCCAGGTCATAAAAAGCCCATGCCCACCCCCCACCCCCCCCAGCCGTGGTCGCGCATAGCCTGGTGACCTCACTCCAGCCTGCCCACGAGTCTGGAGCTGTCATTGGCTGAAGTGAGAACCGGGGCATCTGCCGGCTCCTCTCCGGAACTGCCACGTGGACCGTTCCTCTGGTGACCCTGTCCTCACACTCAGACACTTGCTCAGAAACACAGGCTGCCCTTCCTTTCCGGGAGGGTTTGGAACGGCCCAGTAAGACACACAGTGCTAACATTTCTGACCCCAGAAGACGCCAACCATGAAACTGAAAAACAAAGTGCACCCAGCGCATGGATGTTCCGCTCCAGCTTCAGCCATGGACAATACATGGCAGAAAAGCACGTGCTGTCTATGGGATGAAATATTCCTTGAAAATCAAACAACAAAAAAATGCAACAGCGGAGGGGCAAGATGGCTGTGGTGTAACAGGAGGCTGAGTGCCCTCGCTCCCAGCCACGGACTGGCTTTACAGGTAAATACTGCACGGTCAGTTTGAAAGAACAAGAGGCGTGTAGCTGGTTGGAAATATTCTGTCTAAGGAGCACTGAAGAAACAATGCAGAGATTGGAAAGAAAGGGATGGGGCAGCTGGTTTGGCTCAGTGGATAGAGCGTCAGCCTGGGGACTGAAGGGTCCTGGCTTCGATTCCAGTCAAGGGCACATGCCCGGGTTGCAGAGTCAGTCCTCAATAGGGGGCGTACAGGAGGCAGCCAATCAATGATTCTCTCTCATCATTGGTGTTCCTATCTCCCTCCCTCTCCCTTCCTCTCTGAAGTCAATACAAATAAATAAATAAATAAATAAATAAATGACAATGAGTTACCACTTCACACCTACCAGAATGACTATCACAACTAATTAACAAATAACCAGCGATATGCTAGGGAAGGAAAAGTCACCCTTTGGGGGGGGAGGGGGGTAGGATGTCCCACCTACAATTGATTGTACCTGGATTTGCATCCGCGGCTCTCCACCCTGGTGACCTTTTGCACTCGGCCCATCGTCCTTGCTCTGCTCATGTCTAACTGCCTACCGCAGTAACACCCATTACAAACAGGAAATTTCCAGTACTGGACAAGGAAAGATGTGAGGGGAATAAGCATCCCAGCCAACAAAAAACCCTTTATGTGTATTATCATAATTTGTTATTGAGTTAATTACATGCTTTCCTTCTTCATCCGCTGTCACTGTACCTTATGATATGTTTGGCCAGGTGAACTAAGGTTCTCTACTATTTCATTATCATAATTGATCATCAGAATATCATCGTCTAGCAGGTGGGGAAGATTAGCAGGTACCCGAGTTAAAGTTTTCATATCTAATAAAGGGAGTGCTGGGGAACCATAAGGAGGACAATAACAACGTAAACCATCTTACGTACATCCAGTCAAGAACCATTAGGTGATATAAGGTTTGGGCAGCGGCCACTTGTGAGCATCCTGGCCCTGTTGACATCTTGGGATAGTGTCTGCCTCCGTGGACTGCAGCTTCTCATCCTTGAAAAGTCTTTGATGGCCACTGCAGGTGGATGCAAGTGTTAGAGACCCGGGCAGGTGTCCATCGCTGTCAGGCACCTGATAAGGTAAGGTCCCTTGCAACAATGTTGGAGAGGGTCTTGAATTAATGTCTTTCCCAATGGACAAAAATTTTCTGGTTGTTAAGTCCTGGTCTTTGAAGTCTTTGTCTCCTGGGAGTATTGTGAAATGATTGTTACTAATTTATGTCAGGGACCTAGGCGTCATGAGATCTGCTTCAGTTTTCTCAGACTTAATTATTGTGCTGTAGGTGCTTGTTAGTAGGAAAATGAGCCATTTATCAAATCAGCTGCATTTTTTCTCCTTGGGTGGTCTGTCTTTGCTTAAAGCGTTTTAAACCATATAGAAAATCTTGATTTTTATGAAGTCAAATACATTAATATTTATTGTATGGACTCTGAGGAGAGAGTTTTGTCTTAGAAAGGTATTATAATATTCTCAAAATTATTTAAAAATTGTTACCATGATTTCTTCAAGAACTTCTTTAATATGCTAATATAGTGGGCTACATTATTAAATTGGCTAACAAGGAACAATTATTGTAGTCCAGTGATAAATTCTACTTGGTCATAATGTAGTATATTTTGGTTATTACTGTATTAAAATTTTTTGCTCTTAACTTTACAGGGAATTTTCAATAGTTTTTCCTTTTTTGGTGCTATTCTTATTTAAGGTTATGCTAGTTTTATATAATAAATTTCCATCTTTTTCTGCCATCTAGGATAATTTCTATAACAGAAATACTGCATATGGAAAGTTTGATGACATTCACTCTAAAATATGGGTCTAATGATTCTTTTTGTATATCATTACCTTCTCAGAGTTCCAAACGTGTTTGCATAAGTTGTATATCTTAATTTGCAAAATATATCATACATAGAAAAACAGAATATTGTAACAAATACCTCTATACCTGTAACCCATTTTATGTATTTTTAAAATATATATGTATGTATATATAAATATTTTAAAATATATTTTTGTTGCTTTCAAAGAGGAAGGGAGAGGGAGAGAAACAGCAATAAGAATCATTAATTGATTGCCTCCTGCAGATCCCCCGCTGGGAATCCAGCCCATAACCCGGGCTTGTGCCCTGACTGGGAACCGAACTGTGACCTCCTGGTTCATAGGTTGATGCTCAACCACTGAGCCATGCCGGCTGGGCAACCTATCATCCATTTTAAGAAATACATTATTTATTTATTAAGAGAGAGAAAGGAGAGAGGTAGAGGGGGGAGAGAGAGAGATTTGTTGTTCCACTTATTATGATTCATTGGTTGATTCTTGTATAAACCCTGACCTGGGATCTGATCATAACCTTGGCATATCAGGATGACACCCAGCCAACTGAACTACCCTGGCAGGACAAGAAACACATTCGTACAGATACAATTGAATCCCTCTAAACTGTTCCCCAATCCCATTCCTCTGTGTTCCTCCCCACACATATACTATCCTGATTTTTCAGAAACTCCAACACATGGCTTATACATTTGCTATTATTAAAATAACAAAATTTACTCAAAATATTATACTGTACTTACCTTTTTGCAACTTGCTTTTTCTTTTTTTAATCTTATTTATTTGTTGATTTTAGAGAGAGAGGGAGAGGAGAGAAAGAAACACTGATTTGTTGTTCCACTTATTTATGCATTCAATGGCTGATTCTTGTATGTGCCCTGACTGGCATCAAACCCACAATGCTGGTGTGTCAGGACGTTGCTCTAACCAACTGAGCTATCTGGCTGGGGTTCTGCAACTTGTTTTTTTCTCTCAATATTTATACTATGTTGTTACATGAAACCCCAGATCATGAGGTTTTTTTTTTAAATATATGTTTTTATTTATTTCCAAGAGGAAGGGAGAGGAAGAGAGATTCAGGAACATCAATGATAAGAGGGAATCATTGATTGGCTGCCTCCTGCACATTGGACCGAGCCTGCAACCCAGGCATGTACCCTTGACCAGAATCAAACCTGGGACCCTTCGGTCCACAGGCCAACATTCCACCCACTGAGCCAAACCGGCTAGGGCCAGATCATGAGTTTTTAAAAGGTGAATGCTGCTGGGCTGGTGTGGTTCAGTGGTTTGAGTGTCAACCTATGAACCAGGAAGTCACGGTTCAATTCTCTGTCAGGGCACATGCCCGGCTGTGGGCCCAATTCCTGGTGGGGGTGTGTGCAAGAGGCAGCCTATCGACAATTCTCTGTCATCACTGATGTTTCTGCCTCTTTCTCCCTCTCTGAAATAAATTTAAAAAAATATTTTTTAAAAGGTGCGGGCTATCCAATGTTAACATTGTTAGATACTGTTGATGGATATTTACATTGGTTTAGGTTTTTGACATAAGTCTCTGGCATAATATTTCTTTTGTCTTTCTCTGCCATAAACCCCATCATAAGGGGAGAATGAGTGCACATGACCATTTAAAAAGTGTTTTCTTTTTTCTTCAGTTGAAAACCTTTCAGTGTCCTGGAGCACCGACCTTCTGTTCTCCTGTGCATTCTAAAAGCACTGGTCTTGCCCAAGTGTCTAATTTATTCCCAAGAGAGCTACAGAGCCTTCATACTTTAGTGCTAGAGGCCCGATGCTCGAAATTCGTGCAAGGGACTTGGCCCCTGCCTGCTGCAGCTTCGTCCGGTCTAATTAGCATATCACGCTTTTATTATTATAGATGCTTTTGGGAAACAAGAGGCAAGCTCTAGTCTTCAGGTAGAAGTTTGGAGTCTGGAGAGAGCTGCATCAGTGCTTAGATTCCGCTATGTCAGCAAGTTAGCTGCATAAAACTTAGAGGAAAGAAGTGATTTTTACTGTTTAGTAAAGACTTTAGGGGTTTGGGTTGGTATCCTTTACATAAGAGAGCTCCTTGGATATTTATTGGGTTTATGAGCTGGGTATTTTACAAACCCCCCCTCCCCCACCCCAACCCCCCTCATCTTCTCAGACATACCAAATTTGTTTCCTTAAGTATTCTATTACCGAGCTTTAACTTCATGGACTCCTTCCTTCAAGCTAACAAATGAAGACTTTTGAGAATGAATAGCTGCAATGACATGTGATATGTATACTTTTAACCCATTGTATGCCACAAGCATCTGTAGACACAGCGGCAGACCTTCCCCACAAGCCATGTGCACTTCTCAGACATACCAAATTTGTTTCCTTAAGTATTCTATTACCGAGCTTTAACTTCATGGACTCCTTCCTTCAAGCTAACAAATGAAGACTTTTGAGAATGAATAGCTGCAATGACATGTGATATGTATACTTTTAACCCATTGTATGCCACAAGCATCTGTAGACACAGCGGCAGACCTTCCCCACAAGCCATGCGCATCTATAAAAAAAAAGTTTTTCCTAAGAGGCAGCTCTGACCAACTTTAAAATCATTTTCATGAGAATTTTCAGCTGAAAATATTCAAGAACATCTGAACTGTGAGTAATATATTTATAATATTCATTGCAAATTGATTTTTAAAATTAAATTCAAAGTATTGTGGTGCGTGGGGATAGTTTCCATTTTGGATGTGTGGCAGTTAACTGGTTAATCAATGTCTGATACAGTGACATTGCAACGGAAATTGATATAGTTTCTAACATTGTATATTTAAAACAAGCATACTTTTCTTAGATTGTAACAAAAGTAGGGATAAAAAATGATAGTGCCATATTAGCCATAGTTTTTAAATATATTTTTATTGATTTCAGAGAGGGAGGAAGGGAGAGGATGAGAGAGAAGGAGAGAAACATTGATGACAGGGAGACATTGATCAGCTACCTGCTGTATGCCCCCCACCAGAGATCGAGCCGGCAACCCAGGCGTGTGCCCCAACTGGGAACCAAACAGGCAACCTCTTGTTGCATGGGACAATGCTCAACAAACCTGGGACCTTTCAGTTCGCAGGCTGATGCCAAACCGGCTAGGGCTAGTCATACTCTTTTTATAAGAACACTTTAACTCAGGGGTCCTCAAACTCTTTAAACTGGGGGCCAGTTCACTGTCCCTCAGACCGCTGGAGGGTCAGACTATAGTTTAAAAAAAAACTATGAACAAATTCCTATGCACACTGCACATATCTTATTTTGAAGTAAAAAAACAAACCAGGAACAAATACAATATTTGTATTTGCATGTGGCCCGCGGGCCGTAGTTTGAGGACTCCTGCTTTAACTTATCCTTTGTGTGTTGATTTCATTTTGTACTATGAAAATGCAAATGTGCTTTTTAAAAAAGTCAGATTTAGTTTTCAACTAAGTAATACTATTTGTTTATGATGCGTCAGAGGGAGCCATGCTGTATTGATATACAACAGCATTTCCTGCCTACCAGTTACATCCATGCATACGACTCACAAAAATATTAGTGAGCTGAAGTAGAGCTTAATTCCTCCTTCCCAGGAAAACTTACTTGGCTTGTTATCCCTTTAAAAGCTACATTAGGTGGTGGTGGTGGGGGGGGAATCAACCAGCGAACTCATATGCATATATGCATAACCCATAGACACAGGCAATAAGGAGGCAGGGAGAGGCCAATGGGGGGAAAGGGGACATATGTAATACTTTTCAACAATAAAGATTTTTTTAAAAAGCTAAGCTAGGTAAGTTAGGCTTGACGTTTATCTTACAATCTTAACGCATTTTATATGTGTCATCCATTGTGTGCCTTCCTAAATAGGCTCAAGGTGTTCCAAGATCCTGACCCCCTCAACCCCGCAGGCATCTGGCAAGGAGCCCCACCCATTCCTCCCAGAGTGCCTTACACATGGCATTTTTTAGATGTTGTGATGTGCAAAAGGTTGGAAAATAATGCTATGTAGTATCAGGAGTACTTTGCAGACACCTTTAAGAAAGTTTTATCTTTTTCTGACTCTACAATGACTCTGAACAGTGATTAATCTCAAATGACCTGACATTAATGTCTAATACCAATTATACCTTAAAAGTTTAACTGGGCCGTGACTGGTTTGGCTCAGTGGATAGAGCGTTGGCCTTTGGACTGAAAGGTCCCAGGTTCGATTCCGGTCAAGAGCATGTACCTTGGTTGTGGGCACATCCCCAGTGGGAGGTGTGCAGGAGGTGGCTGATCGATGTTTCTCTTTCATCAATGTTTCTAACTCTCTATCTCTCTCCCTTCCTCTCTGTAATAAATCAATAAAATATATAGTAAAAAAAAAAAAATAGAAGTTTAACTGGTGCCCTGACCAGTGTGGCTCAGTTGGTTGGGCGTCATCTCATGCACCAAAATGTTGCTGGTTCGATTCCTGGTCAGGTACATGCCCGGGTTGTGGGCTCGATCCCTGGTAGGGACTGTTCGATGTCTTGCTCTCACATCGATGTTTTTCTCTCTCTAAAAATCAAAAAAAATCTTTGGGGAAAAAAAGGTTAACGGGTTATTTTAACTAGTGAATATTTTGCGTATTCTCCAATAGCTTTTGATAATACTCAGAATGTCAAGTTTGAAAATTCCTATACAAAAAAGTTTTGCCTTTAAAAAGTTTTCAGTTTCAAGGCCAAAAGTACTATAATTTAGAAATACAAGTACATTGTGATTCTGCTTTTAATCTACCATAGAGAAGAAGTGAACAAAAATACACATTCTTCTTGGATGTTTCATAACACGCGTGCATTACACAGAATACTCGTGTTAACTGCTGGCAAAATATGACCTAGTATTTTATACCCTCAGCTGACAAAGGCCCAAGCTGATTGTCAGCATGAAACGTCTTTTCGAAGGATGGTGTGATTATTAAGTAAAAAATGATTTTAACCACAGAAAAGACCACCCAAATGCTATAGAATTATCCTAATTACTTCCCTAAGAACTTCACTTTCAGGAATATTTGTAGTGAACCAGAACTTCTAGGACACCTTCCTTTGAATGCTCCTGTTCTTTAGTTTCCTAAATCCTGACAAAGGAAAATTTGTATCCCAGGTACACATTTTGTATATTCTACAAAAGCAGCATTCATGTGTGAAGACTTAGGTCTGTCATAATTCTCGATTTCAATGTCCTCGAGCAACCCCAGGCTCTAGCTCTACAGTTGCTTGAACTCCTCTCCTCTTTTCACCTCAGCCAGTCACTCCCTTGGCCATACTTGTCATTACTAATAACTCGAACTCCTCAAAATCTCATTTTTTAAAAATACATTTTATTGATTTTTTACAGAGAGGAAAGGAGAGAGATAGAGAGTTAGAAACATCAATAAGAGAGAAACATCGATCAGCTGCCTCCTGCACATCTCCCACTGGGGAAATGCGCGCAACCCAGGTACAGGCCCTTGACCGGAATCGAACCTGGGACCTTTCAGTCCGCAGGCCGACGCTCTATCCACTGAGCCAAACCGGTTTCGGCATCAAAAATCTCATTTTTAAGCGCACACTCTAGCTACCACTTCCTACATTTCTAGATCATTCCTTGCAATATCTCAACTCTAAACATGCCATGGACGAAAAAGGGGTTCTGTAGTAAGTCATAAATTCCTAACTGGGCAAGGCCATGGTGGGTAGTCACGCCCCGGGCCTATAACTTCTTTAGTGAAAGGGTTTTAAGCCAGCCCTGCCCATTTTTCTTGTGCATCTAGGTTAACACACCTTTGAAATGCTAGAAATAATAACTGCTCCTAAGAGAGCACATAATCTTAACTATCCTGTAATCTAAGCCTACCTTGCTTTCTTCCACCTACATGTAATTCGTCCTTAAATTCCCTCTCTTTATCTCTAATGCATAAAAATAACCGCAAACTGTCATTCTCTGGAGCATTTTAGATCTTGCTTCCCAGCAACTGTTGTCAGTTTGGCTCAAATAAAACCTTCTAAATATTTTTACAGGTTTATATATTTCTTCAACCAACAATCTATTGATAGTGACACAATTTCCACTACCTTTCCTCCTCGGTCAAGTCCTCACTTTCCTGCTTACCTGCTTTAAATTCCACAGACTGGTATTATAACCTTGCCTCCTTTTCCTTGTGAGTCATATTTTCTTAGCAAAATCACAAACTTTGTTAAATTCAATTTATCCACTCTATACCCACACCCATACAACTTTATATGGCTGAAGAAGAAAAAAGAAAGAGCCATACTCACTGGTCACACTTTAAATTCATTATCACTCGCCTTGAGGAGTCCTTCATTTTACTTGGCTTTCACAGTGTTTCCCATTCTTCTGGCTCCTCTACCCAAAGTCTCTAGTATGCAACTGCTACAGGCATTTCCCATGGAAACCTAAAATCCAGCTCCTGACCAGCCCTTCCCACCCAAATCTTCCCCAATTTTCAACTCCCATATCCTAGGCATTCTTTTTATCTCACATTCCACAAACCATCTTTTGAAGTCACAGCCTAGCTGTCCCCTCAGGCCAAACCAGCATTCTCTCGGCTACATTATTGAAATAGCCTCCTAATTGTTCTCCCTGATTTTGCTCTTCTCTCCACATTTCAGCCTACCGTATTTGCCGGCGTATAAGACGACTGGGCGTATAAGACGACCCCCTAACATTTCCACTCAAAATACAGAGTTTGTTATATACTCACCGTATAAGACTACCCCCTCTTCCGCACACCTTCCACACACCAAATAAAAGGTAAAACAATATCAGATTTGATTTTAACATTTTAATTTATATTCAAATGCTTATGACATGCAGGAAAACTGTCACAAGGCTGTATGTAATCAAACATATACATAAAACAGTGCAAGTTTATTACCGGTAAACATACCGGTAATTCACTAAAGAAAACACACTCTATAGACTGGTACCGTAGATGCTTCTCAGGAACACAGGCAAGCAGCCCACAACCTAGAGGGACTGTCAATGATAGAAGAAAGAT
>NW_006295385.1:194119-196030 GCF_000327345.1 Myotis davidii | reverse complement strand
ACCCAGCAGCGCTGCTGATGCCTGAACGGTATGTGGAATGAAGTGGGCGGGCATTGGGAGGCCACTGTGGCACGGGGCAAGCACTATGGGCAGTCTATCTGAAGTGTACCTGGCGTATAAGACGACCCCCCACTTGGAGGCATATTTTTCAGGGCCAAAAAATCGTCTTATACGCCGGCAAATACGGTATTCACACAGACATAATAGATCCTAGTAAAACTACATCCCTGAAGCTTTCGGTTATGCTGGATTTCCATTCTTGCACTTTAATAAAATGCTAATTTTAGACCATAAAAGACTACTCTATTGCACAACCATTATTTCAAACTATGTTCTGAATTATTTTGATACATATTACCTTTCACATGCACACCACCTTAAAAATAGGCACATGTATTTTCAAGAAAGCATTCGAGGTCATAAGACAGAGTCAAAGCCATCGACCTTCAGGGGATACAAACCCACAATAGCCCCATTGATACAGCTGAGCTAATTAAAGATTCATAGATGCCCGGCCCCTGGCACAGTGGTTGAGTGTGGACCCATGCTTCAAGTGGTGGCTGGTTAATTCCTAGTCAGGACACATGCCCGGACTGCAGGCTCATTCCCCAGTATGGGGTGTGTAGAAGGCAGCTGGTCAATGCTCCTCTCTCTCTCATCCATGTTTCCCTCTCTCGCTCCATTCCCCTCTCAAAAAATTAATCAATAAAACATATTTTAAAAAAAAACTTTAAGTCTTAGGTTCGCCGCTGGAAAGGCCTGGGTGCAGAGGTGTGGCAGGAGGTGCTGAGGCACAAGGGCTGCTATCAGCCAGCCACGGCCCATTGGCACTGTAGTGCCCGCTGCCGTCAGCGGCCCCTGCCCCGCCTGCCCCATTTCCCTATGCAACTAGCGAGTCCCACACCTCTCGCCTGCTCCAGCAGTGAGTGAGAATGCCAAGGTGTGAGAATGCCAAGGGCGGCAGTGGCAACAGTAGCGGCAGCACTAGTGGCTCCAGCAGCAGCTGCTGCCCAGGAGGCCAGAGAGGTCTTTGAGTTTGCAAAACTGCCATGCAGAGCTTCCCAGAGACGTTGTGCCACCTAAGAACCAACAGAGAAAGCTGGTGAACAAGGCTTTGATTCTTGCCTTACTGTCCTATCTAGGACCTCCATTATAATGCTGAATAGAAATGGTGAGAGATGTTCTTGCTTTGTTCCTGATTTTATGAGAAAGTGTTTGTCATTCTATCACTAAATGTAATATGAAACTCTAGGCATTTTATGGATGCTCTTTGTATTTCTAAATTGAGATTAGGTCAAATCTTTTTTCTCTAATTAATATGACCATGTGGCTTTTCATCTTTATATTGTTAATATAGTAAATTATTTTTATTGGTGCTTTGAATGTTAAATCATCTTGCATTCCTGAAATATGCTTCACTTGGTCATGATGAAATTTTTTTAAAAATTAAATCTTTATCGTTCAGATTACAATTGTTCCTCTTTTTACCCCCATAGCTCTCTTCCACCCGGTTTCCACCCCACCCTCTGCCCTTATCCGCTCCCACTGTCCACATCCATAGGTGTACGATTTTTGTCCAGTCTCTTCCCGCATCCCCCACACCCTTTTCCCCCGAGAATAGTCAGTCCACTCCCTTTCTATGCCCTTGATTCTATTATAATCAACAGTTTATTCTGTTCATCAGATTATTCACTTGATTTTTAGATTCACTTGTTGATAGATGTGTATTTGTTGCTCCTTTGTTGTTCATAATTTTTATCTTTACCTTTTTCTTCTTCTTTCTCTTCCTAAAGAATACCTTTCAGCATTTCATGCATAGTTTCTGTTGAGAAATCAGCTGACAGTCATATGGGTATTCCCTTGTAGGTAACTATTTTTCTCTTGCTGCTTTGAAGAATCTCTCTTTGTCTT
>NW_006295385.1:157625-193814 GCF_000327345.1 Myotis davidii | reverse complement strand
TTACACTATCTTCGTATTTTTGGATTCTTTTGTTTTTCCGGTTGGGTGTTTTCATATTTCAAATCTTTGACTTGATTCTTGTGATCCTCTAGTCTGCTGTTGGATCTCTGTATAATATTCTTTAGTTCAGTCAGTGTATGCTTAATTTCTAGTTGGTCCTTTTCAATAACCTTGAGGGTCTCACTAGATTTCTTGAGGATCTCACTAAATTTATCGGCAGTTTCTAGAAAATTCTTGAAGCCTTACAAGTGTGGTTTTGAACTCTATATCCAGTAGTTTGCTTTCCTCCATTTCTGTCATTTGTGACCTGTTTTTTTGTCTCCGCATTTTTTATGTTTCCCTGTGTTGATAGAGTGGATTTCTGTGCTAGGTGTCCTATAGGGCCCAGTGGTTCAGCCTCCCCAATTACCTAAGGTGGACACTCTTGGTGCACCCCTTTGTGGGCTTTGTGCACAGTCTTGTTGTAGTTAAGCCTTGACTGTTGTAGGTATCACTGGGAGGAATTGACCTCCAGGCCAATTGGCTGTGAGAATCAGCTGTGTCTACAGTGGGAGAACTTCTGTCCTGGAGACACCCTTCTGGGGCAAGACTTGCTTCAGTGTGGCATTGGTACTCATTGAGTCTGCCCCAAGTGTGTCCCTTATGGATCTGAGAAGTTGTAATCTGGATGGTCCCACTTTGACCACTGGGCACACTGGCTCTTGGATCTCTAAGGAGGTGCTAATTTAGCCTCTGCCTGAAGCTACCCAGCAGGAGCTATGGAGACATCTGCAGATTCCTCTTCTTTGTTTGGGGTTTGGAAGTGCCCAGATGAGGCCCAGCTGTGAAGCAATGCAAGCTGCAGTGGGGCCTTGGGCCTTCTTTTGGAAGTTCTGGGTCTCTGACCCAGCTGCAGTTTGTTAGGTAATTTTCAGATTGCAAAGGGCCAGGCCTTTCATATGCAAAAGCCTCTGTGCACAGCTTGGGTGGGGCAGGGGATCAGGGGATCAACAGGGCTGAGCAAGCTGCTTTAGCTGCTACTCAGTCCTACCCTAAGAGGCCCTCATCTCAGTGTCCCAGTAATGAGCCAGCCTTCCTGTGGTTTTGGATGATGTCCATTTTGTCTTTTAGTTGTATTTTTGAAGTGGTTGTGCGAGACAGCAATTTCTGGTGTTTACCTATGCTGATATCTTGGTTTCTCCCAATGAAACATTTTTTATATACAGGCAGTCCTCAGGTTACCTCGGACTCGACATACATCATTTCGTGGTTACATCACCATCTCCCAAATATTTATAAAAAAAAAGTTTCATCATTTCAACATATGTACATATGTGCTTTGTTTCTTATTTATTTACCACAAGGTCAGGAGTTATCTTTCTTTTAAATTTTGTTTACTGTTTCATTTTATTACTGCTCTGTATGTGCTACATGTGAGTGATGTTAGGTGCTTATATAGGTGGGTTCCGACTTACAGCGAAATCAGGTTACATCATGCCGTGCTGTAGGAAAAGATCTCCAACGTAACCCGAGGACCTACTGTAGTGCTTCATTTGCTAATATTTTCCCAACTGTTTTGCTCCTGTGTTCATGAGGGATGTAGGTCCATGATTTCCTTTCTCTCTTCCTCCCTTTCCCCTTCTCCCTTTCCCTTCTTTCTTCCCTCGCTCCCCTTCTTCTCCCGACTAGGAATTGTGATTAGTACTTAGTTTTCTCTTCATGTGTAGATTATCCTATACTAGAGGCCCGGTGTGTGTGTGTGTGTGTGTGTCCCTCAGCCCAGTCTGCCCTCTCCAATCTGGGACCCCTTGGGGGATGTCTGACTGCAAGTTTAGGCCCAATCACACAGGCAGTTGGACATCCCTCTCACAATCCGGGGCTGCTGGCTCCTAACTGCTTGCCTGCCTGATTGCCCTTAACTGCTTCTGCCTGCCAGCCTGATCTCCCCCTAACCGTCCCCTGCCGGCCCGAAGACCCCAAACTGCCCTCCCCTGCTGGCCAGATCACCCCCAGCTGCTCTCCCCTGCTGGCCTGGTCACCACCAACTGCCCTCCCCTGGTGGCCTGGTTGCCCCCAGCTGCCCTCTTTTGCCAGCCTGGTCTCCCCCAGCTGCCATTCCCTGCCAACCTGGTTGCCCCCAGCTGACCTCCCCTGCTGGCCATCTTGTGATGTGAGGGCATCATGCAAGGGCTGGTGGACCACCTAGGCTTTTACGCAAATTTTCCCTTCAACCTGGAGTTTGACCAGGGGGTGGGGCTGGCCCACAAACTGCTCACGGCCCCTCCCCTCCATTGGCCCTGCCCCTGATCGGCCATCCCCACCCTGATTGGGGGCAGGGCCGACCAGCCAACCTCTTGTGTCCCCTCCCCCAGCAGGTCCGGCCCGATTGGCCCAGATTGGGGCTGGCCGGCTGGACCCCACCTGTGCACAAATTTGTGCACCGGGCCTCTAGTAATTTATAATAGCAGACCTTCTAGTTTAAAACCACTCTTACATTTCTGGAAAAAATCCAACCAAGGGATATTACAAATTTCTCAATATTATTGGATTAGTTTTGTTAATATATTCATAAGTAAAACTGACCTGTACTTTTCTTTGCTGGTTTTGTTATCAAGGTTATTTTAGCCACATAAATGAATTTTAAAAGATTTCCTCTTTTTCTTTTTTGGATAGGATTAGTTATTTGGCAGAACCCTTTTGAACTTTTTCATTATTTATTCACCATTACAGACAGGGGGTAAGGAGGAGGGAAACCACTTTAATTTAAATGTTATATGGCTGTTTCAGTTTTCTGTTTCTTCTTGAGTCAGGTTGGCTAAATTACATTTGTGTTTCTTCTGAGGCACATTACATTTATTAAAAATGTATTATTTGGTTCTGTTTTTGAATTTTCAAGCTTACTGGCAAAAGTTGTTTATGGTTTTAGCTGTATCTCTTGTAAACAAAATAACTATTGCATGTCTGCTGTTACCTTGCAATAAAATAAAATTATTTTTTAAAATCATTAAAAAAAATCTTCAAAGATTAATCTAGTATTTACTTCACAATCATCATCAGACTACTGAAATGTCTTAAATTTGCCATTTCATTTTCTTAAGGAATCCCAATATGACAAAAGTTGTATTCTAAAACTACAGAAAAAGATTTAACTAAAAATGTCAAAATTTCATATTTTCAATGCTTTCCAAAGCCCAACAGTGATTTTTAAAAATAAATTAAATAATATGCTTTTATTAAGAAAATTTTAAAAATCTATACAACTCAAGCTAATGAAATACTTTATTGTGCATAATAAAAGTGGTATTTTTTTAAAAAAACAATTCCAGGCCCAGACATTTGCAGAAGTATGTGAGGAAAGAATTCCACTGGAATATAATAAGCGGTACTCGATTGATGAAACCATAATCCAATCCACTCCCTATATTAAATACTTACATTCACCACAGGCTTGAAATCCCTGTAGCATCAGTAACTGTATTTTAAAAAATATTATAAACATGCGTATGATGCACAGGAAGATGGAAAAATTTAGACTGTAACTGCATACCTTATGTACTCCCAGCTTTTCTAATTTACAACCAGTTAAGAATCACAATTTTTAAAGAAAGTATTTTAAAATAATATGACTCACTGGTAAGTGATTTTCTACTCAAATAAATAAGAAAAATTTCATCTTAATGTCACATGGAATTTCAGTACTTTTCAATTCAAGAAAAAAAAATCAACTGAGACATGGTCATAGTTCAGGATTATATATATATTACAATTTGCCTTGTTATAATACATTTGTGGCTTCATGATAAAAATAACTCAAGAACATATGGAATTCAAGCTAATTTGCATAACTCACAAGAAAAAAGCATTAAATGCATTTCTGAAATAAGTTTTTCATTTAATTTTAGAATCTCATAACAGCATTAGACCTTGGCCTTGTTTAAAAAAAGTTTAGTTAAACACTAAGCTAGCTAAATAACCTTCTTGAAAGCTTTAAACACAATTGGTATAGAAAATGCTTTCCCTCTAATATCAATCTTACATAAATGGAAGAGGTGAGGGGGAAAAGGTAGACAATTTCTTTAGCAGCATATATATGGCTAAATCCATCAACCACCTTAAACTATAAAGTCCATTATTGACCCCTTTAAAAAGAACTGGCAAATATCAAAAGTTACACACTTCATAAACCAAAAGACAATAATTTTAGGGTTATGGTAATTAAAATATTTTTGAAACACTTCAAAAACTTTTAACATTAAACTAGAGGAATCATCTCTTCATTGTAAGAAAGGCATAACAGAAGTGAAAGACATTTAAACTAAACTTATTTTCAATCCTCTTTGAATAAAAGAAATTAAAAATAATGGCTGATTAGCTAAGCTTTGTGCTCTAACCAAACTAATTACAGTGATATTTAAATGGCAACAGCCCACCTGACTGGGTAGCTTGATCGTTCTGAATAATTTTGCAATATTTTTTTTAAAAACACAGAGACACTAAAATGATCCAATCATGCAATGTTCATCTTATGCATTCTGCATCTCTTTGCCAATCTTGTAGCTGAGGATCTTGTTCCAATCAATCTTGGTGCGTGTAACTGGCAACTGTCGACGTAAGGCTTTGAAAGTAGTGTCCGACATTGTCTGATAATTCTCACTGATGGCAGTCTATGAAAAACAGTGGTTAAAGATTTAAAGAAATGAAAGGAACAGAACAATTTATAAAACACATAGGTGTTTTAGGAAAACCATTATTATGGCAGCCTGCCTCATTGCTTTTAAAAGTCAAATAAAATCCCAATATGTTTTTAATAGCTGTTTAAAAGCAGCTAAAAGAAAATGCTTATCATTTTGAATAATTAAATTCAAATGAAATGAAATTATAAATGAGTTAACACTTGAGCATTCTAATTTGGATCTATTTTACTATTATTCACTCAGAGCGATTTCATAAATTACTCTTTGTAAGGAATGAAAACTTGTCCAATCCACAAATTAAATGTTATGCTCAATGTGAAAAGCAGAATACAAAATGAAATATGACCTCAGCAGATACATAATCCAAATGCTTTGGGAAACACTTCCTAAATAAAAATTTCCAATTAGAAACAATCATTTAAAACCTTGGCATATTTTGAAAAATGCTCAACTTTGCCTACATTTTCACAAGTTTGCCTTGAAGTAAAAACAAACAAAAAACAAACAAAAAGACTACGTCTTATTGCAGTGAAACAATGAAAAAAATTCAGGCTTATGACTAAAATTAAATTTTCAGTGGTATTATTTATAAGCAAATATAGATAAAAGTATTTTGAAGATCATACCTGGTATTCATTTTCTGCAGCTTCTACAATCTTTATAAATTCTTTTGCTGTTTGCACCTCATTCTGAATTAAAACAAAACCAAAAGTGAATAAAATATTAATTTAAAACTATACCACTATTATTTTTAAATAGGTATGCTATATATGTATGGTTAAAAATGTTATAATTTAATAAATAACTGATAGAAATTGTAATAAAGGGAAAATATTGTAAGAGAATTATTCTAAGTCCAAGGGGAACTAGGAAAAAAAAGTTGAAAAGTTCATAGAATGAGGCTGGTCTCAGAGTTTCACTGGTTAAAGAAGGAGAAATTTTAATAATACACTTTGCTGAAAAATGCAATTATAACACTTGACATGCATTCCATTAGACAATCTTTATAGGTAAGAAGTCAGATTCCTAATTAATGACTATATTTAAATATCATTCTATAAATAATAATAATAATAATACCTTAAAATATTACCAACTAGGAAGAGCATATTTTAAAGTTTTGGTAAATTTATTGTATTGTTGAAATATATTCTGGAATTCTTTAAACTTTCTAATATGTGGCCTTCTTTGGGGTTTTTTTGCTAACAGCAATGTTAATGGAAATCTAGACGTTTGTATAAAACAGTGTTAATATAAAATTCTCAAAATACCTTACTATATCATTTATAGTTGACCGTTGAACAACATGGGTTTGAAATGTAGGAGTCCACTTCTTTAATATTTGGATTTTTTTCAATAAATACACAGTACTGTAAATATATTTTTCTTATGATTTTCTTAATAACATTTTTTTCTCTAGCTTACTTTACTGTAAGAACATATTATATAATACATGTAATATATAAAATTTATTAACTGACTGTTATCAGTAAGGCTTATGGTCAACAGTAGACTATTAAGTTTTGGGGGAGTCAAAAGTTATATGCAGATTTTCAACTGTGAAGAAAGTCCCCATATTAAGGATCAACTTATATATTTGCAAGTATATATTTATATTTCTATAATGGGTATGTTTTTCTGTCTAAAAACAATAAAACAACAATGAAAACCTGTAAGATAAAGTGAAAGACACATTTCTAAAAAACTCAGCACAAATTGATATATTAGTAGTTAAGTTTAATTACTATAATAACCATCTCACAACTCCACAGTCTATAATTTTTATAGACAAATGTCTCTTTCTCTTTTTTGTTAATCCTCACCCAACGATATTTTTCCATTGATTTTTGGAGAGAATGGAAGGGAGGGGGAGAGAAAGAGAAATATCAATGGGTTGCCTCCACATGAACCTCCACTAGGGCCATGGACTGAGCCTGCAACAGAGGTATGTGCCCTTGACCAGAATCACCCCCCTACCCTTGAGTCCGTGAACCCACGCTCCATCCACTGAGCCAAACTGGCCAGAGCAACAAATGTTTCTTAAGAAGAATCTCTACCCAATGTCAAGCTCCCCAAAGAAGATAATAACCAAATGCCCTGTTTACACTTGTTCATGATATAGAACTATACCGAATACAATGTCTCGTGGAGAACCAGATATTAGCAAATTTTGCAAGAAGAGTACCACTTAGCACAACACAAATGCCTATGCGAGAATATCACAGTAATGTTATATTATTAATATCCTTGGGGCAATGAAAATCCACAAAGAAATTGATGCACATGCAATGGAAAGAATGGAAAACTTTTCAGGGAAATAAAACCAAGTTCAAAGTTTCTCGAATTTGAAAGCTGAACTTCATTAAATTATAATCCAAACAGAGAGAGAAAAAAGCATACAACACAAACATAAAGGTTAAGTAAAGGATCAGAGATGTAAATTTAAAAGCTAAAACTATAAAATTCATAGAAAAAACACTCAAGGTAAAATCTTCATGACTGTGGGTTAGGCCAGTGGTCGGCCAACTGTGGCTCGCCAGCCACATGCGGCTCTTTGGCCCCTTGAGTGTGGCTCTTCCACAAAATACCAAACTTCTGCGCACGAAGTTTCAATCACATTGTACGTGCGTGCCCGCACGTGGTATTTTGTGGAAGAGCCACACTCAAGGGGCCAAAGAGACGCATGTGGCTCGCGAGCCGCAGTTTGCTGACCGCTGGGTTAGGCAATGGTTTCTACTTATGGACCAAAAACACAAGCAACAAAAGAAACAAATGGACTACAGCAAAACTGAAATTTTACCCAGGCTGGTGTGGCTCCATGGTTAGAGGATTGGCCTGTGGAGTGAAGGGTCATGGGTTCGATTCCCGGTCAAGGGCACACACCTGAGTTGCAGGTCCCATCCCTAGCCCTGACTGGGTGGACCAGGGCATGTGCAGGAGGCAACTAGTCGATGTGTCTCTCTCACATGGATGTTTCTCTCTTTTTCCTTCCCTCTCTCACTCCCCTCTCTGAAAATCAATGGGAAAAATTTATCCTTGTGTGAGGATTAACAAAACAAAATGAAATACTTTGTTCTGCAAATTATACTATCAAGAACATGAAAAAATATATAGAATGGGAGGTAAAATTTACAAATCATATTTCTGATATAGGACTTGAATCCAGAATATATAACCTACAACTCAACAATAAAACACAAATAACCAATTAAGAATAGGCAAAGGATTTGAACAGACCTTTTAAATACATAAATGACCAATAAATACGGGAAAAGATGCTCATTATCATTACCCATCAGGAATATGTAAATAAAAACCACAAGATACCATTGCATACCAACTAGGATGGCTATAACCAAAAAGACAGACATAAACTTTGGTGAGGATGTGGAAAAACTGGAACCCTCATATGGAAATGTAAAATAATGCAGCCACTCTGGAAACAGTCTGGCAGTTTTTCAAAAGGTTAATCTCCTATGACCCAGCAATTCCACTGCCACATATATACCAAAGAGAAATTATAACAAATGTCTGCACAAAAATTTTTACATGAAAGTTCACAGCAGAAAAAAGTAGAAAACAACACAAATGTTCAGCAACTAATAAGAGGATAAATAAAATGTGGCATATGATATATTACTTGTCAATGAAAAGGAACGAAATACTGATATTTGCTCCAACATGAATGAAACCTGAAAACATGCTAAGTGAAAAAAGCCAGTCATAAAAGATCACATATTATAAGATTCCATTTATTTGACAGGTTAAGAATAGGCAAATCCACAGTCAGAAAATCGGATTCATGGTTATCTAGGCCTGAGAGTGATTTGATAGGGCTGGTGGGGTGGGGGGAATAGGGAGTGATTAATAATGGGTACTGGATTTTTAGAGGACAAAAATGTTCTAAATTAGACTATGTTGATTATTATACAATCCTGTTAACATACTAAAAAACACTGAAATTTACACTCTAACAGGGTGAATGGCATGTGAATTATATCTCAATAAAGCTGCTAAAAAAAGTTAGGTACCAATTTCCATTACTTACCATCTTGTATCTACCTGAAAACACTTTAATTTGAAGCAGAAATACTGCTTAAATGTTACTTCCGAAACTGTTCTAGTTTTACAGAAGGATTAGATTGTTTACATTTATTTTAGAATTAATTACTTACAGACACTGTTAGGGAATCTTGTATGTCTTTATGACTCACTAGCTGAACATTACCATCTTCATAATAATGAACCTATTAAAAAAAGAAAGTGCAGAAACCGTATTATAGGCAGGAACCATCATGATCCTCATGGCTTCAACAATCACATCATTGTATGTGACTATCAATTTGAGCTGTAACCTAAACTTCTCTGGTGAACTCCTGCCCTCAATCTAGTGAGAACACTAGTTAGCAGTTCCTGCAGTCACTTAGGCAAGCCCTCCACTGATCTGACTGCTGGACATTTTTACCTCATAAATATTCTGATAGCTAAACTCAAGATTTCCAAAAGTGAGCTCACAATACTCCCTCCCCAACGTTGCTTCTTTTTTGTGTATTTCTACCAATCATTTAATTCCTCATATTCAAAGACATGAGTTTATTCACAAAACATTAATTGATTACTATGTGTGCCTCCTATTAAGAAGGTTCTAGGGACATATAGCTTTTTAAAAAAAAAAAAAAATCCCTGACCTCAGATTTCAACACAACATATCAGGTATGTAAAAAGTAAGTTAGTAATACTCCAGAATCTCTCTAGCATTGAAAAAAAGGACTTCAGAAAAAAAGATAACACTGCACTTGGGTTTAGGAAAATGACTGACAAATCAGGGAAGATAAGGAAACTTAGCTTAGAGAACAGCGTACTTTATATAGGAAGCCTTGGAGATACTTGAATGGAATGTGTGTGAAGTCAGGGAGGGAGAGGAGTGCCTGGAGAGATATATATAGTAGGGAACAACTTTGGGCCTTGAACGCCACATAAAAATGGCTAGACTATCTAGTAGGTGAGAATATACTGCTAAAATGTTTGTAAGCAAGCAAGCAACATATCCAGATTTAAATTTAAAAAATCATCTCTTTTGATGGCAAGTGTGAAAAATAGATTAGGACTGGCAAAAGGTCCAGCAATTCAGCAAAATAAAAAGAAAATGCTTATATGAGCAAATTATTTAAAGAACAGACTGAGTGATAACACCTAATTTTAACTGTATTTTGAGAATCTGTCAGTTATCCTTGCAGATTCTTGATGACTATAGAGAATGCATTACAACATTATTTAAAAGACGAAATCAGCACTACTTGTTTTTCTAATTTCCTCAACACAAACGTCTGAAGAAGAAATGATTATTTTATATTATAAAAATGTAAACTTATGAATCATTGTTTTGCTATTAAGAGATCACTAAACAAATTCTTTTTATTTCATACCTGAATTTTCAAGATGCCAACCACTTGAGTGGTTGAAGGAGTGATTGTAAACTTCCACTCTGACCTCCAACGACCATTCCTTAAAAATAAAAACAGCAGCTGTAAATAGGTAGGGAAAATAAATTTTAAGTGACAGATTTAAATTGAATGTTACAGCCTGGCCAGCATGGCTCAGTGGTTGAGCACTAACCTATGAACTAGGAGGTCACAGTTCGATTCCCAGGGCACACACTTGGGTTGTGGGCTAGATCCCCAGTATTGGGGCATGCAGGGAGCAACTGATCAATGATTTTCTCTCATCATTGAAGTTTCTATCTCTCTCACCCTTCCTCTCTGAAACCTATTAAAAACCATTTTTTAAAAATGTTATAGTATGAGAGAATGTGGGGGATGAATGCTAGATATTCATTAAACTAAAACATGTAAGCTACTTTTAGAGAAAAATTTTAAGCTGCTTCTTCAATTGACTCACTTATATTTTAATTAAGAATAAATAAATGTTCATATTATCAGGAGCTTTCACAAATCAATACAGTTTAACATCCACTGAGTTATACAAAGTACCAAATAATTTAAAAAGAATGGATAGTAGTACAACATTCTTTTTTTTAACTGATTTCTTTTCCTCTTTTTTTAAGAAAGAGAGAGAGGAAGAGGGAGAAAGAGAGAGACATCGATGGGAAAGCAATAATCGATAAACTGTCTCCTGCACACCCCCTACTGGGGATCAAGTCTGCAACCTGGGCATGTGCCCTGACTAGCAACCTTTCGTGGCATGGGATGATGCCCAACCAAGTGAGCCACACTGGCCAGGGCAGTAATACAACATTCTTAAGGAGGTTTTGATATCTGGAAAGAAAAGGGCTATAAAGAATTATAAGCATCAGATTTCCCCACACCTCCTTTCCAATTTTAGGTTTAAAGTTTTCGCATCAAAGGCACATACCTCCTACCACTTCCTGAAATTATTTTCGGTATACAAATTAATACATATTCATCATGGTAGGAAACTGTGAAGTTACATCAAGCAACAGGTATGCTATTCATTTTTGTCTCCCATTCCAGGTAATGAAATTTATCCTTCCCGCCCTGGAGAGCCTTTTCCAAAGCAACTCTTTTTCTCTTTTCTTTCCATCTTTACTTGCTCTTTGCACACTAGACACTCTGATATGCAAATCTGTACCTGTCAGTTTTTTTGTTTTGTTTTTTGTTAACCCTCACCTGAGGATATTTTTTCCATTGATTTTTAGCGAGAATGGAAGGGAGGGAGGAAGAGGTGGAGGAGGAGAGACAGAAAAACATCGATGTGAGACAGGTACATCGACTGGTTGCCTCCCTGGGCTCAAACCTATGACCCTTTGATGCCCAGGCTGACACTCTAACCAATGAGTCATAACAGCCAGGGCCTGTTAGTTCTTTTGAACAGTATACATTTCTAAAATAATCACAGGGCTAATAGATCACTATATTGGCCTTGGTATAAAATTATTTGTGTTCTTTTCAATATTCTTGCAGTCTAACCAATCATAAAAATCTGTAGAATGATGACTCTCATACCTAAAGTTAACTCTTAACATTTGAAAAGTATTATTATTAGAACAATGTTTATCATGTACAAAATAAAAGAGAATTGTTTAACGTCTTGATTTTTAGTGACTCATCCAAAATTATCCATAGAAGCTCAGTTGGAAAGAACCTAGATCAGTGATGGCGAACCTTTTGAGCTCGGCATGTCAGCATTTTGAAAAACCCTAACTTAACTCTGGTGCCGTGTCACATATAGAAATTTTTTGATATTTGCAACCATATAAAACAAAGACTTATATTTTTGATATTTATTTTATATATTTAAATGCCATTTAACAAAGAAAAATCAACCAAAAAAAATGAGTTCACGTGTCACCCCTGACACGCGTGTCATAGGTTTGCCATCACTGACCTAGATCTATTCATTTTATTTCATAATTCCAAAAGAAGTTATTCCTTTTATTTAGTTATTAATATCAAGCACTAGTGAGTTCTAGGCATATACATTTCTAACTTATCATGACTGACTGTGAACAGAAAAAAAAACCCCAAATCAAGTAATGTTATGAATTTGAGAACTATTTCAAAAGATCCTTCCAAAGAAATTATTACATAGTAAAAGTAAATGATGCTGAGTAGAAAGTACCCTTTCATCAATGGTGTAAATAGTCATTATGCCATAGCCTTTATAATCTTCCCCTCTCTTCTATTAATGCTGTAATTACAAATGTGTATTCATTCAAAAAAACGTTTATTAAGCTCTCTAATACGGCTAGACATTAGGGAAACAGTAGAGACCAAGAAGAGAATGTCCCTAGTGAAATCTACAAAACATCCATTAAAAACACACACATAAAAAACCCAAAACCAAAACATCATGACTAATATTTTCTGATTTTTTATTCTATTTTTACTTTAGGTGAATTGAAATATATTTCTTTGCACCAATATTTATATTTTAATGAGATTCTTGTGATATGTGGTGTTGAGAACTTTGGAATATCATATAAAATTTGTCTTTTCCCATAATTGGAAGTCATTTTTAACTTCAATGATATAGTATTCTTAGTGATAGTGTAGGAAAAAAATATTGATCAGATATGTAAAGTAAAATAGTGAGAACAGAAAATTCAAGGACAGACATTATCTTCATTTTACATATGCTAGAGTTCTAGTAAATTGTATTTTTGAAAACTAATTAGTAAATTTACTATAGCACACTTTAAGGTAATATGCTTTAAGGTAAAACTTAGTAGCAAGAATTTATCTTTAAGTAGTTCAGTTTCAACAAGATTTATTTTATTAACATATCCTGACACAAACAGCATAAATTAATAGTGATTTTATGCAGATTTATTTATTTAGGATACTGATAGATTAATGCTACAGGTTTTTAAGACTAAAATGGAGAAATCTTTTTTTCCCCTTTTTAATTTGTCTATTTTCCACAACCTTTTAAAGCACAATGTGACTCGAGCACTATATTTCTATTCACAAAACTTGCTTTGAGTTACTTTCAAATGGCTTTACAACATGCCTAGGTTGGCTTATACTTCTGCTACACTAAACTCCCTTTCTTTCGAGTCAGGCCCTATGGATAATTTCTCCCTTCAAGTTGGTCAGCTTATCATACTAATTTCTAGAGGCTGTACATGCAGTTAGGGTATGTTACAGGGGATGTTAGGCTTAAAAGGTAGATCCTAGGGGATGAAAGTTGTCTTAACCATGTATATCACAGAACACTTTAGCAACAAAAGATTTGGTCTGCTTAGGAATCCGCTTGAGAGATAACACTTAGACCACAAAGCTAACATTAGGCTACACTTATCTTACAACAAACTTAACCCCATTCTGTTGAAACAGGCCAACATGAAACTAGGAAAGAAAAACGAGCTCTGCTTTAGGGGCCTGTCGTTATCACAGTATCATACACTTCGAGGGGAAAGAAACCTGGTCTTCCCTTTAAGTAGTTGTCATGCCATACATATTTTTAAAATGTTACAAAAATTTTTTAAAAGTCCTTGAAAATATAAAAATGAAGAAATCTTTAAGTGACTGCAGCTTGTTTACATGTGAAATTGATTTTCCTTCAGGGATAATGTATTTACATTCTTTCAAATGCTCTTGGTTAACTTTGTAACCTTGCATTTATTTCTGAGATGGTTAAATAGTGGAGCAAGTTTGGGACATAGACCAAACTGGCCCATGGGGGTTACTAAAACCTTCAGGAGCACCACCAGCCAACCTGGTTAACAAATCAAAGACTAGTACACTTAACAGGTAGATATTATAATTACTCTGATGAGCATAGTATGAATTAACTAAAAAGGGGGATATAAAGATTTCATTTAATTCTGAATTTATAAAGTCTTAAAGAGCTTCAAAAATTTTCTTAACAGGAGATATCTCAGAAAGTATTATTTGAGAATAAAAAGGCCTACCAACTTGTCAAAGATAAAAGATTAATAGGGCAAGTCAGTGCTTTGGGAGACTAGACTTTTATAGTAAGTAATCAAATGACTTGTACAAAAATTATAAGGCATGATTGTAATTTGCTCCACTGTATAAAATTTGCCATTACTTCCTCACATTGGCTAACTGGGGACAAGGCAATCCACATGCAAATATCTACGTCAGAGTCCCTAAAGTTCACACACACAAAAAAGTCTTAATTCTTCACCTCTGCCCTCCTCCCCCAGGTAAGTCTCATTCAGAAACAACCCCTTCTCAGAATGAGCATACAGGCCTCCAACTGGTCTGCTCAAAGGCACACAAGTTCCCTTAGGATGATGCTTGCTAGTTTTTGTATCAAAAGGCTGAAGGTCCCTGCCGCCCCCAATTTTATTTTGTATTGGTTTCAGGTGTACAGCTTAGTGGCTAGACAATCATATACGTTACATAATGTTCCTCTCAGTATTTCCAGTACCCCAACTGGTACCATACACAGTTATCACAATACTATTGATTATATTCCCTATGCTTTACTTACAATCCTGTGACTATTTTGTAACTACCAATTTGTGTTTGTTAACCCCTTCACCTCTCTCACCCAGTCCTCCAAGCTTCTCCCTTCTGACAACCACCAGTTTGCTCTCTGCATCTATGAGTCCATTTCAATTTTGTTTATTTTGTTCTTTAGATTCTACATACAAGTGAAATCATAGGCATTTGTTTTTCTCTGACATTACATTGAGCATAAACCCTCTACGTGCACCAATTTTGTTACAAATGGTAAGATTTCATTCTTTTTTATGGCCAAGTATATTTCATTGTATTTATATGTACTTCTTTATCCAATAATCTGTTGAAGGGCCCCTGGATTGCCTCCATATCTTAACTGTTGTAAATAATGCTGCAATAAACATAGGGATGTATAAGTTCTTTCAAATTAGTGTTTTGGGTTTTTTAGATATATATATATCCAGAAGTGGAATCTCTGGGTCATAAAAAGGCTGAAGTTTTATATTATGTTTAGATTGCTCTTTGTCAATCATATAAGCAAGGTATAGGCTCAATCAATAAAGCAAGAACCTTTTACAAAGAATATAAACAATGTCGAAATTCTCCAATGCACCAAAATTTTAACTTACCAAAAGTTTTTTGCTTGGAACTGATGGCTTTCTATGCATGCAATAATGGTTTGCTGTCCATCTATTTTTTTACCATATACCTTGATGGCAAAGAAAACAAACATAAGAGTGAATTTAGGGCCACAGAAAGTTCAACTTTATAAATCTATAAGATACTAAAAATTGTGTCTTTGGCAGGAACATATAATACTCAAATAAGAACACTTAATCACAGAGACTTTGTGGATCATAAAAGAACTCAAAATTAATAACATGCAATTTACTGAGTAAAACTGAATGTAAAGTAGTCATAAATATTCTAGATATACCATATTTTTCATTCCAAACACAAGTATCAGGAGAAGCATGAACATACAGATATCAATATGGCTGTTTCAATGTAAATAAAAACTAGACCTAGATTGTGATTATCATCTTTGTTTACTTCACAATCTCAGGGATTGCAATTTCTTTAATCATTTAAAAAAGTATCTGGAAAGAGATGGGAAATTTACTTATAACTAAGAAAGATTGTTAAGAGAATGCCTATGACGATATGATGATGTTATTTTACCTCTTGCCTACTGCTTTAGAAGTAATGTTTAAATCGTGCTTTTCAATCGCCCAGGACAAGTGAGGACTCTCTAATTCAACTCTCTCAAATTAAATTTAACCACCTTATTTTTGAGTTATTCTTCCAAAATAATCCTAATCTACAAGGTTATACTTAAAAAAAGTATAAGGTATTTTAGGTTAGACCTTATTTCTCAAATAATTATTGAGCACTAGAAACTTAAGAGATCATATGGATTTTTGTCTTAACCAGGAAACTTCTGAGAGTGAAACAGGGTTCTCTTGGTAACAGTAACAACTAGAGGTCCGGTGCATGAAAATTCATGCATTGGAGGAGGGGTTCCTCAGCCCGGCCTGCCCCCTCTCATAATCCGAGAGCTCTCTGGGGTGGGAAGTGACCTGGCGATCAGGGAAAGGCGATGCCCCATCATACCTCTGCTGCTGCCACTGCCAGCAGCACAAGGCTTAGCCGGCCCTGGTTACCTGAGCCTCGGGCAGCCCTAGGAGGCTGGGCAGCTGCCATCTGAGGCTTGCTTGTGCCTTGGGCCGGCCCTGGGTGGCTGGGGGGCTGAGGAGACTGGGGGACTCTGGAGGCAGGCAGGGACTGGGAGCTGCCATCTTGTGGCTGTAGGCACTGCCATCTTTGAGGGCATGGCAGTCAATTAGCATATTCCCCCTTTATTAGATAGGATTATGTTGGGACAGTAGGTATAAACCAAGATACATGGTCACCTAAAGTTGGAGAGACAGGCACAGGCCAGGTCCATAGGGCCTTGAAAGCCATGTTCAGAAACCCAGATTCTATCCTAAGTGCAATGGAAAATTGATGAAGGATTTTAAATAGGGAATTTTCATGATCTGATTGGCATTTCAAAAGATCACTCTGGCTACAGAAATTACAGCACAAACTCACTGTGGGGGACTGAAAAGCCTATCTGGGTACAAACAATCTTATGAAAAGAGAGAGAGAGAAAAAAAGCTCTCCTACTTTCTAACTTATTTCATCCTGAAAATATAAAGATAGCTTAAACATATGAAAGAGCATTATAAAACATAAGAAATTTTATTTTAAAAGACATGGGGATGTAATTCCACTTCCAAATAATTTTATTTGTTCTAAGATCTCATAGCTTAATAAAAAGAAGACTGATCAAAACTTATTGAGAGGAATCATGAACATGAGATTAACCCCTAGAGTGCCGGGGAGCGTGATCACACTTTTCCTGTCTTTCGCCAAAAGTGCTGGGAATGCTACTGCGCTCCTCCTGCAGTGTCCAGTTCTAAGTCTGCTTTTATTAGTGGTGATGATATTGCTAAATATGTCAATTCTTGCTGTGAAGATGACGATTTTGTGGAAGATACTGAATATGTAACTTCATTTACTTGCGATTCATAATTTTATTCCTAAACTGCTGTAAAATCAGCAAAAATGCCTTGGCAATTTTAGCATAGTTCCTAGGATATTGGTTGGCACTCAAAGGGTTAAAAAAAATCTCATCATAACTGTGCTCTTCTAATCAATATATGGAAATTCCTACTTGAATTTAATTCATGGTACAGCATTTTTCCACTCTGGGCTATCTTAATATATTTACTATTTAGAATTTCTTGGAAAAAAAAAAAGTAAACATTCTTGAAAATATTTACTTCAAAAAAAAAAAAAGAATGACAAGTTCTATAAATTACTATAAAATTCAAGAGACCATAAAAACACTGTCAGAAAACGAAAGGAAAAGGTGACTTTTACTGATGACTTACAGTGCAGACCCCATTAGGATAATGTTCTTTTACATAAGCTCGCAGAGCAGTTTCTACTGAAGTTCTCCATGATTCAATCGCATTCTCTGCTTCATATGGTCTTGGATCAGTCGCTTCCTTTCTTAAGTGATCAAATTTGAAACAGATTCTATTTTTTGGATCCAAAAACTTTCCATTTCCCACATCGCCATGTTCTGTTATCAATACCTTCAATGATACAATAAATATTGGGAAAAAAGTATTTAGCATTTAAGGGGTCAATGGGGAAAAAGGGGGACATCTGTAATACTTTCAACAATAAAGATAAATTTTAAAAGTACCATTTAAATACTGATATATATTAATATACATTCACTTAAGCTTTTCCCTTAAAACTATAAAAATAAATCTACTCCAAACAACTGATTTAACTACATGGCACAACTACTTCAAATGAGTAGACTTTTGTAAAGACAATGAGGCTACTTTCATTCATCTTGGATCAGTGGATCTGATTTAATAACTTCTAGCTCCCAGTGAAAAAAATGTATTCTTCTAATACATCATTGGAGTCAGATCTATGAATAGCTTACTATTTCTGTTATCATTCTCCAGTTCCTCAAATCTAAGGAAGTGACAATAATTAACCCTTGATGAGGATGTTTACAAGAATGGTTTTAATCCAGTGAAACTCCTCTTCAGTGTGTCCTACATTGTTGTTGGGCCACAATCTCATCTACTGTGAAGTGCCTCTCTCTTGTTTCTATAAACTAGTCATTGACATTTATTTTCAATTGACTCCAAATTTTTTGAAATGTATTTTATTTATCTACATTTATATTACATATGCATGCATAAATGAGACATTTTCTGATTTAAAAAATTTCCCTTGCAATTCTCCCAATTTTTGACTCCTTATCTACATCAGGACTTCCCCATCTCTCTAATGTAAATCATGAAAACACAGAATGTATCCTTCTAAATTTCATTCGGCCATATAGTATATAGATAAATATATACATATCTATGTATACATATAAATGCATACGGGGTTTATTTTTGGTCATTGTTTAATATGAATACAATAAAAATGCATGCACACACACATTTTTCTGCATCTGGCTTTTTCTAACATCAATACCTTATGGAAATTCTTCAAAGTCAACTGCTATACGTCACCATTCTTAATGGTTGCATAATATCCCATGATGTGGATATAACAATTTATTCTGCCATTCCACTATTAATGGCCATCTCCTTATTTCCAGGCTGTTTTCTTTTTGGGGGGAAGTGAGGGGACATTAAAAATATTGAAATAAGTATTACTGTACATATATTTTAACATACTGATATTTTTACTTCCACTAGATGTTTCTATTTCTCTTGGACAGATCCCCAACAGTGGAAATAGAGTTAGATGTAGTTGTTGTTGTTTTTTAAATAACTGTAACAAACCACATTTTTATGAATAATATGAGATATGTTTCCCTTCATATTATCACAGTCAATAGGCATACAGTTCTTCAGTCCGATGGGTAGAAAATATATCTCATTACTTTATTTCTTTGACTCCTGACAGATCTAGACATCTTTTGATATTTAGTGGGGCCATTTGCTCTTCTGTGAGTAAATACCCTTTAATATTTTTCTTCTTTTTTCTTATTAATTTATAGATGTGCTTTTTTTAAGGTATCTGTTTCGTTCTATGCTTAAAATAATTATTATTAGCAAAAATGCCCATCTTCTCTTTTATAGTTTCTGCGTTTCCAGTCTTATTTAAGGCTAGAGGCCCAGTGCACGACATTCATGCACTAGGGGTTGGGGTCCCTCAGCCTGGTCTGCGCCCTCTTGCATTCCAGGATCCCCCGAGGGGTCCTTAGTGCTGCAGTGGAGGTGGGAGAGGCTCTCGCCACTGCCGCTGTGCTCGCCAGCTGTGAGCCCAGCTTCTGGCTCAGTGGTGTTCCCCTTGTGGGAGTGCACTGACTATGAAGGGACAGCTCCTGCACTGAGCGTCTGCCCCCTGGTGGTCATTCCATCCTTTGGTCGATTTGCACATTAGGGTTTTATTATATAGGAGGGATGGTCTTCCCTGTCCCTATCTTGAACATGTTTTTAAAATTTTAGTCACTTTACACATTATAAGTTCTTTTTCTTTTAATCTTTTTGTTTGTTTCTTAATCCTCACCTGAGGATATCCTATATAATCCTATATAATAAAGAGGTAATATGCAAATTGACCATCACTCCAACACACAAGATGGCCGCCCCATGTGGTAAAGATGGCCGCCACAAGATGGCCAGCAGGGGAGGGCAGTTGTGGGCGATCAGGCCAGCAGGGGAGGGCAGTTAGGGATCGGGCCTAAATGGGCAGTCAGACATCCCTCAAGGTGTCCCAGAGTGGAGAGGGTGCAGGCTGGGCTGAGGGACACACACCCTGCCCCCCCCCCGTGCACGAATTTCATGCACCGGGCCTCTAGTATATATATATTTTTCCATTGATTTCTTTGAGAGAGTGGAAGAGAAAGGAAAAGACAGAGAGAAATATCTGTGTAAGAGAAACACATCTATTGGTTACCTCCTGCACACGCCCTGACCAGGGCATGGGCTGGGGAGGATCCTGCAATCAAAGTACATGCCCTTCATTGGAATCGAACCTAGGAACTTTTGGTCCACAGGCTGATGCTCTATCCACTGAGCCAAACTGGCTAGGGCTTCTTTTAATCTTTACCTGAGGATATGTTTATTGATTTTTTTAGAGAGAGAGAAAAGGGGAAAGGGGGAGAGAAAAAGAAACATCGGTCTGTTGCCTCCCAGGGGTTGAACCCACAACCTAGATATGTGCCCAGACTCGAACCTGCAACCTTTTGGTGTCTGGGATGACTCTCCAAGCAACTGAGCCACCTGACCTGTGCCATTTTACAAATTTTAAATCCAGATGAAATTTATTTCTGTATATTGCATGAGACAGAGATTCAACTTAACTTTTTCTTGATAGAAACCAGTTGTGCCAATATCTTTTATTAAATGTCTAAATTATAACCTTGTCACATATAGAAATTTTCATATATTTTTGGACTAAATCATTGTTCTATATGCTGCTCTAGTGATTTGTCTACTCAATACAATACCACCCTGATTTAACTTTATATTGGTTGTAAAGGTTCTTGTGCTATCTGTATCTAGTAAAGCAATTCTTACTGTTCTTACATTTTTCTAAGCATGTATTTTTTCACATAAACCTTATAAAAATTCTAATTAAAAACTATTGGTATTGTAATCAAGCTACATTAAATTCATATTTTAATTTTTAAATAATTTAACTTTTGTCTGGCCGATGTGGCTTAGTGGTTGAGCGTTGCCCCATGAACCAAGAGCTCAAGGTTCAATTCCTGGTCAGGGCACATGCCCAGGTTGCGAGCTTAATTCCCAGTAGGGGGCGTGTGGGAGGCAGCTGATCGATAATTCTCCCATCATTGATGTTTCTATCTCTCTCTCCCTTTTCCCTTTCTCTCTCTGAAATCAGTAACATGTTCCAAAAATAATTTAACTTTCTATCTCAAAATGAAATGTGGTGTGCCTTTCCATTGTTCAGATCATGTTTTATGTGTTTCAAGAAGACAACCACCATTTTCTTCATAATCCTATTTCTTTCTTGTCAAGGTTTTTCCTAGGTTAATGTCTAATTTCACTGCTACTTAAAATGGAATTCCACCTCCTCCAACCATTTCTAGTTTAAAGTAGTTACTTGATACAACAGAGAAAAACTAATGAGTTTTGTATTCTTACCTTAACTTCATCTTATGGAATTCTTTTAAGTCTATTGGGGTTTTCTTTTTGGCTTAGGAGGTTAATTTTAATCAAATCTCTCAGTATTTCAAAATATATAAATCATATCACCTATGAGTTTTTCTCTCCTTTTCTAAAGCTTTTAAAAGTTCTCGTTTTCTTGTTGTATTTGCTATACCTCCATTTTATTAGAAATAATAATAATAGACATAACTGGTTAACTTTCCTGTTAACTAAAGTTATTTGTGCTTGTAGTTTATGCTATTTACTATTGGTTTTTGTTAAACAAGCTATTGTATTTAAGAGGTTTTTTTTTCTACCCATATCTTTACTTAGGGTGTTTGTACCGAACTACCTGCTGAAATTTTCAAATTCCTTTTCACTGTCTATTGATATATCATAAGGAAACCCTGATTTGTTGGTCAACAGATAATCTATAATAATAAAAGCATAATATGCTAATTAGACCAGGCAGCTGAACGACCTTCTGGACACCCTCCAGGACGACCTTGCAGATGAAGCTGGGGCTCTGAGGGCTGAGGCAAGCCACCACGGCTGCGAGGGCCGAGCCCCTTGCATGAATTTCATGCATCGGGCCTCTAGTACCAATATATTGGATAAAGCAAAAAACAAATACCACCAAAAAACCCACATTAGGCCCAACCGCCCCATCCCCTGCCACAACTCATAGACACAGATAACAATATGGTTACTTACAGAGGGAAAGGGTGTGGGGACAGGTAGAAGAGGAAACAGGGAGGGTAAATGGTAATGAAAGGAGACTTGACTTGGGGTGGTGAATACACAATACAATATACACATGATAGCCCTAACCGGTTTGGCTCAGCGGATAGAGCGTTGGCCTGCAGACTCAAGGGTACCGGGTTCGATTCCGGTCAAGGGCATGTACCTTGGTTGCAGGCACATCCCTGGTAGGGGGTATGCAGGAGGCAGCTGACCGATGTTTCTCTCTCATCAATGTTTCTAACTCTCTATCCCTCTCCCTTCCTCTCTGTCAAAAATCAATAAAAATATATTTTTAAAAAAATATACACATGATATATTATTGTATACCTGAAAACCATATAATTTTATTAACCAATGTCACCCTAGTAAATTCAATTAAAAAAGAGAAAAATTCAAAGAAAAGGCCCATCCCCCCCCCCTCCCCCACACACACATTAACTCAAAGAAAAACTATTTTAGGCTTAAATCAGGATTTCTCAACCTTAGCACTATTGAAATTTGGGGCTAGATAATACTTGATAGAAGGAGGCTGTCCTGTGTATTGTAGAATGTTAGCAGCATTGCTGGCCTCTAGTCAGTAGATGCCATTAGCACCACCCCCCTAGGTGGAACAATGAAGATTGTTTTCAAACATTATCAAGTATGTGCAGAGGCACCCCTGGCTGAGAAGCACAGGCCTAAATTATCCAGAAATAGGTTTCTCTACAGGTAAAGTAAAATTGAGTACTTATCTTTTATCTGATCTTCTTAATCAGAATGCAAAACTGAAAAGTGGTTTGTTATTCTGATGCCCTACTGATTATCTATCTGTTCAGTTCCATTTGATAGTTCAAAACAGGGAGTTTTTAATCCTATTCCTCTGGTTCTGGCAGGCTTCTTCCTTTCCTGTTTGTTATCTTTTCGACACTATTGATGCTTAATGATATGTCTGATGTTCTATACCCTGTGAGGTCTGGATAATTTCTCAGTCTTTGGGGAGGCAGCTATTGTGCTGCTGAAGTTTCCATTCCTTCCTTTTAGGTTATCATCTTTTCTAATTTAAGACCCAAGCTGAGCCCACATAACTACTTGGAAAAGTTGGACACACAGTTTAGGAAGCAAAACTGTTGGCTTTGAGATTATAAATGTAATTGTTCAAAGGAATCCTGTAATCACAAACTGTTTTTAACATACGTGCAGTGACTGGAAGATAGCAAACAGTTTGTTTTGGGAAGGATTTTACTATATGTTTGAAGTAAAAAGTGGCACTAGTATACAAAACATTTAAACCAAATTGTTATGCCTTATAATGCACTCTGCGAACATCAGTTCTGGGAAAATAAAGGCATCTTCCAAGGCAGGGTAATAAACACTTTTGGGAGTTGTAAACCCATGCAGGCTCCAGAAATATGTGCCTTCCATGGGCTGGAAAATTCTGAATTAACAACAAATAATGAGAGAGTGTGAAAAAGAATTCAAGTACACAGACTATTTTCACAAAGTTTAAGATGTAGTAAAGAGGTTTAAGATATAAAATTGAGATTGCAAACTGATAGCCAGCAGGCTAAATTGGTACCATTGGGAAGGAGGACAGGGGAGACCAATATAATGCCTTACATTAAACCACTCTTACATTCCAGTAATGAATTCTATTTAATTTTGGCATATAATTCTTTTTATATATTCCTGGATTCTCTTTGTTAATATCTATTTAAAACGTTTAAGTCCATAGTCACACATGAAATTACTCAAGTTTGCTTTTTTGTTTTATCTTTATTAATTTTAAATATTAAAATTATGCTAGGTTCATAAAATGAGTTTGGGAACTATCCAACATTTTTAAAAGATTTTTCTTGTTTCTGAGACCCAGCAAATCTTTTAGTGATTTATCTTAAGAAAACAATAGTCAATGTGCCTGGAGGTACAAAGGTGTTCAATACAGCACTGTGTATAACATAAGAAAACATACAAAAAAACTCCTAGAGAGCAGGCAGACAGCTGGGGGAAGAATGGGTGTTGAAAGTGATTGAGCAAAAAGAGAACTCATGGGCATAGACAACAGTGTGGTGATTGCAGGGGTTGTAGGGAGGTGTGGAGTTGGAAGAGGGCATAGAGGGAGCAAATGGTGATGGAAAAAATTAAATTAAATTACAAAACAAAACAAAACAAAAAAACACTCAAGAAACCAAAATCTCATGAGAAAGAAAAGCTCTGATATAATTTGCCATTGAGAACTAATTGTTAATCAACTACAGTAAACACACACGAAAACATTCAAACACATGGAAGCTAAATAGCTTGCTATTAAATAATGAATGGGTTATCAAAAGAGATCAAAGAAGAAATAAAAACATCCTGGAAACAAATGAAAATGAACACACAACAACCCAAAATCTATGAAACACACTAAAAGCAGTCCTGAGAGGAAGCTCATAGCATTACAGGCCTACCTCAGAAAGAAGAAAAACCTGTAATAAGTTAGCTAACCCTACAACTTAAAAAGTTAGAAAGAGAAAAACAAGAAAATTCCAAAGTAGAAGGAATAAAATAATAAAGATCAGAGTGGGAACAAATGACACAGAGATTCTAGCCAGACCCATAAAGAAACAAAAAGAGAGACCCAAATAAACTAAATCAGAATAAAAGAGGTGAAGTAACAACTCACCCCACAGAAATACAAAGGATTATAAAAGAATACTATGAACAACTATATTTCAATAAAACGGACAATCTGGACAAAATGGACAAATTCTAAAAAAATAGAATTTTCGAAAACTCAAGCAGGAAGAATCAGAAAATCTGAATATGCTGATAAACTACTGATGAAACTGAAGCAATAATAATAATAAAAAAAACTTCTAGCAAACAAAAGTCTTGATCTGGATGGCTTCACACCCCTGGGAATTTTACCAAACATTTAAAGAACTATCACCTATCCTCCTTAAACAATTCCAAAAAATTCAAAAGCAAGGAACAATTCCAAGTTCTATGAGGCCAGCATTACCCTAACTCCAAAAGCAGATAAAGACACTATAAAGAAGGAGAATTACAGGCCAATATCCCTGATGAACATAGATGCTAAACTCCTCAACAAAATGTTAGCAAATCGAATTCAGCAGTACATTAAAAAGATCATATCCCATAAGCAAGGGTGATTTATTCCAGGGATGCAAGGCTGATACAATATTCGCAAGTCAATAAATGTGATACATCACATAAACAGATTGTAAGACAAAAATAACATGATCATAGATAGAGATGCGGAAAAAGCATTTGACAAAATCCAACACCCCTTTCTGATAAAAACTCTCTGCAAAGTGGGAATAATAGCCAACATCATACTCAGTGGGCAAAAACTAAAACCATTTCCTGAACTACAGGAATAAGACATGAATGCCCTCTTTCACAACTCTTATTTAACACAGTACTGGAGTCCTAGCCATAGCAATCAATCAGATAAGAAAAAAAAAGGTATTCAAATTGGAAAGGAGGAAGTAAAACTGTCATTATTTGCAGATAACATGATATTGTACATAGAAAACTCTAAAGATGCCATAAAAAAATTACTAGGTTTCATAAATGAATTTGGCAACATAGCAGGATACAAAATTAACACCCAGAAATCGATGGCATTATTTACCAATAGAAAACTACAAGACATTGAAAAAAGAGAGAGAGACAGATATAAACAAGTGGAAGAATATACCATGTTTATGGATTGGCAGACTCAACATCATTAAAATGTCCACACTAACCAAAGCAATCTATAGATTCAATGCAATCCCTATTAAAATACCAAGGGCATATTTCACAGATCTAGAACAAACACTCCAAAAATTTGTAAGAGACCAAAAAAGACCCCAAATAGCCGCAACAATCTTGAGAAAGAACAAAGTTGGAGGGATTACAATACCAGGTATCAAGTCATACTACAAAGCTGATGTATACAAAACAACCTGGTACTGGCACAAGAACAGGCATACAGGTCAATGGAATAAAACAGAGAACCCAGAAATCGACCCAAGCCATTATGCTCAATTAATATTTGACAAAGGAGGCAAGAGCATACATTGGAATAAAGACAGTTTCTTCAATAAATGGTATTAGAAAAATTGGACAGGTAAATGCAAAAAAAATGAAACTAGATCACCAACTTACACATACACAAGAATAAACTCAAAATAGGTAAAAGACTTAAATGTATGCTGTGAAACTATAAAAATACCAGAAGAAACCAGAGGGAGCAAAATCTTAGACATCTCTCATATCAACATGTTTGCAGATACATCTCTTAGGGCAAAGGAAACCAAGGAGAAAATAAACAAATGGGACTACAACAAAATAAAAAGCTTCTGCACAGCAAAAGAAACCATCAACAAAACGAAAAGGGAGCCCACTGCATGGAAGAACATATTTGCCAATGATATATTTGAAAAGGGGTTAATCTCCAATGTATACAGGGAACTCACACAACTTAACAAAAGGAAGACAAACAATCCAATTAAAAAATGGACAAAGGATCTAAATGACACTTCTCCAAGGTGGACATACAGAAGGCCAAGAGATATATGAAAAAATGCTCAAAGTCACTAATCACCCAAGAGATGCAAATTAAAAAGACAATAAGGTACCACTTTACACCTGTCAGAAAGGCTATTATCAACAAATCAACAAATGATAAGTGCTGGCGGAACACAGGGAAAAAGGAATCCTAGTACACTGCAGGTGGGAATGTAGACTGGGCCAGCCAATGTGGGAAATGGAGTTCCCTCAAAAAAATTAAAAATGGAACTCCCATTTGACCCAATGATCCCACTTCTAGGAATGTATCCTAAGAAATCAGAAACACCAATCAGAAAGAATTTATGGCCCTAGCCCAGGGGTGGGCAAACTTTTTGACTCGAGGGCCACAATGGGTTCTTAAACTGGACCGGAGGCTGCAGGAGGCAGCCAATTAATGATTCTCTGTCATCACTGATGTTTCTATCTCTCTCTCCCTCTCAGTTCCTCTCTGAAATCAATACAAATATTTTTTTAAAAAGAGCAAAACGAAAGGATGTATGCACCCCTACGTTCATAGCAATACCATTTACAATAGCTAAGATCTGGACAGAGCCCAAGTGCCTATCAGTAGATGAGTGGATAAAAAAGCTGTAGTACATTTACACAATGGGATACTATGCAGCAGTAAAAAAGAAGGATCTCTTACCCTTTGAGACAGCATGGAGGGAACTGGAGAGTATTATGCTAAGTGAAATAAATCAGTCAGAGAAAGACAAGTATAACATGATCTCACTCATATGTGGAATCTAATAAACAAAATAAACTGATGAAAAAAACAGATCCAGAGACACAGAAGCATGAAACAGACTGTGGAATCTCAGAGGGAAGGTGGGAAGAGGTCAACCAAAGAACTTGCATACATAAATGCATAACCCATGGATACAGACTATAGGGTGTTGAAGGCCAGGGGTGGGGGTAGGGGGTGGGACTAGAAGAGGACAATGAGGTAAAAAAGGGAACATATGTAATACTTTCAACAATAAAGATTTAAAAAAGACAAAAACAACAACTGATTGTTAGTACTCTCTCTTATGTGTTGCCTTCCAGTTCCTTCTTCATAATATTTTATATAAATTGTGCTTCACATAAGCACAATATGAATTAATGCAATCATGGTTCAATTATTAATAACTCTAAACCAATAAAATATAAAAAAAGAATGCTACTGGTCTTTTGTCTTTTCTTAGCAATTCTAACTTGAACTTCAAGAAAAAAGATTTAATATTTACAAAATGCTACTCACATGAAGAACTGGAGAATTCTACAGCAACCAAATTATGTATAAACTAGAGGCCCAGTGCATGAAGGCTGGTCCCTCAGCTCAGCCTTCCCCTTCTCACAGTCTGGGAGCCCTCAGGGGCGGGAGGCGACCCAGCGATCAGGGGAAGGCGACGCCCCCATCACACCTCTGCTGCTGCCACTGACAGCAGCGCAAGCCTCAGCCGGCACTGGTTACCTGAGCCTTGGGAGGCCTGGGTGGCCTGGCAGCTGCCATCCAAGGCTTGCGTATGCCTTTGGCTGGCCCTGGGCAGCTGGGGGGTTGAGGTGACTGGGTGCCGCCATCTTGTGGCTGTGGACATCACCATCTTTGAGGGCGTGGCAGTCAATTAGCATATTCCCTCTTTATTGGCTGTTGGCACTGCCATCTTGTGAGGGCATGATGGTCAATTAGCATATTCTCTCCTTATTAGATAGGACTAGAGGCCCGGTGCACAAATTCATGCATGGGTTGGGGGGGCGTGATATAGCCTCCTGCCCATATGGGGGCTGATTGGGGCTGGGCCGATTGGGGGGAGGGAATGTGAGAGGTTGACTGCTGGCCCAGACCCCCGTGCAAGTCAACTGGGGGCTAGGCTGTCCAGGGGGAGGGACTGCAGAAGGTTGGGAGGCCCACTGGGGCCATGATCGGGCTGGTTGGCCGCTGCAGTGCATGTTATAGCAACAGGTCATTCTGGTCGTTCTGTCATTCTGGTCATTCTGTCATTCTGGTCGCTTGGCTTTTATATATATATAGATCTTACTAATATATATTCTAGATTTTGGATTACTATTGGATTAAATTTTTGCTATAAAAAACCAAAAGAGTAGATTTAGAGCAATTTTCTAAAATCTTAGAACACTTTTTTTTATATCACTGCACAATTCTTACAGGATAATATTAACCATTGTAAATGAAACGAAGAACAGCCAGACCCTATGTTTATATGAAACATACCTGATCTTCATAACCTTCAATTTTTACTGGAGTAAACTGGTCCAAGTTATACTGTGCAAATGCACTACAAAAGAAAAAGGCCAATTACTTAAAATTACTTACTTAATACCCTTTTAAAAAATCACAGTCAGACAATTCACCTGTCAACAAAAGTCACATGGCAAGTTGAATAAAATTATAACTCTCCATTACTGACACACACAGACACACACACGAGACACAGTGCACTGGGGGTGGGGGGGTGTCCCCTCAGTCAGGCCTGCCCCCTCTCACAGTTCAGGAACCCTCAGGGGATATCCTACTGCCCAGCTGCCTCTACGGGAGGCGACTGGGCCGATCAGGGGAAGGCACTGCCCCCATCACCCCACTGCTGCTGCTACTGCTGGCTACCATGGCTGCTGGCCCTCCTCGGCCCTTGCAGGCGCAACCCCCGTGGTTTTGTCCGGAAGATGTCTGATCTATCCGGTCTAATTAGCATATTATCCTTTTATTAGTGTGTGTGTGTGTGTGTGTGTGTGTGTGTATGTTAATCCTCATCCAAGGATATTTTTCCCATGGTGTGTGTGTAGAGAGAGTGGAAGGGAGGGGGAGAAACACAGAGAGAGAAACATAGATGTGAGATACAATGATTGGTTACCTCCCATAGGCGCCCAACTAGGACCAGAGATCGAGCCTGCAACCAAGGTATGTGCTCTTAACTGAAATTGAACCTAGAACCATTCAGTCCACGGGTTGATGCTCTATCCACTGGGCAGAACAGACCAGTGCATGATCTTATATTTTTAAAACTGATGAATGATATCTAGCTTTCAATGTTTAGCAAAAGAAAATTAAATGAGTTAAGGTAATTAGTCTTTTCATTCAAAACCCTGAAAATAAAGGTTATCCCTCTATAAGATACATATCCAATTATTCAGGCATATATTTAGTATAAAACATACCAGGGAACAAAGTAGGTGCTGTGAGAGAGCAAAGAGCAATTAGACTGATCCTATAATAAAAGGTCTTACAGTTGAATAGGAGAGATAATAGATAAATAAATGTAAGACAGAGTAGAAAGTACATAAGACAATGACCAGTAAAGCATTGTGGAGAATATATATATTTAAATTACATTCTGCTGAAGCAAGGGTAAGAAGGGAAAAGAATTAGGAGTGATTTTATAATGGATGTGATACTGAGAAATAGCTCTGAAATAAGAGGTAGGCTCTCTGGTCTTAAAGAAATTGGAGGGATGGGGAAAAAAGAGATTACTAGTATTTCAATGACAAGGACCAAGATGAGCAAAACACACAATAGGTTAGGTTCAACATCACAGAAAGCACCAAGCTCAACACCTAGCACATAGGAGGTGTTTGGTTATATTTACTGAATTGAAAGTCTAGAATGATGGAATAATTACTTCATTTGGGAGGCAAAGAATAATCAGAGAAGTGTTTTGAGAAAGGATAACCTAGAACTACTTCTAAAAAAGATTAATTTGGCAGCAGTGTGTATGACAAATTGGTCAGTGAAGCAACTGCAGCCAGAACTGCAAGGAACTAGGAAATGGTGATGAGAGAGATCTAATCTAATCTACTTGGAAGCTTTTCAGATTACCCTGAATGGCAAGACATCCACTGAATTTTCAGGTATTAGCTACTAAGTCTCCTCTAGAGAGGAATGTTTGGTTGACCAAAGCAACACTTATGAGTTAAGAAGAGATTAATAAATATAAAAATAGCAAAGTAGAATTAAATTACCAGTTATAAATTCCCGACACTGCATGTACAAAGATGGGGGTAAATATAGAAATGCATGAAGGGAGGGGATAGTGAAACAAGTATCTATTCACTTCTGATTTTCTTAATTCATTATGACATATAAAATTTAATACTTTGGACAAATAAAATTCAATACGTTGATTATTTTTAAATCAAATATATGACTATTTCATACCACTTATATAATAATGAATATTTCTCTGACCCTCCCTAACCCATATTCTGCCAGGGAAAAAAAATTCTTGTCTTTCAACAAATGAAGTTTCTCATTTTTTTAACTTGGGGAAAAAAAATTACTAATTTTTGCACCTAGCTGAAACAATGCACAAATTTAATTACCACAGAGAGCTCAGAGGAAGTTTACTTTGAAAGTTCATAAAATGCTTTATGAACTTTCTTTACTCTCATAAGACTTTTGTCAACATGCTATATGGTACTAGAGAGAAAATTAATTTGACTTGAATATACACATAGCTTAAGGTTTAAAGAACTAGGAGAGAGAGTGGCTATTCACTCAGAAGCTAATAATTAAAGTCAAAGGTATAGGTAGGGACGGCCTCGGTGAGGTTGAAACGGCCCCGGTGAGGCCGGGACGGCCCCAGTGAGGTCGACAATGCCACAGTGAGGTCAAGATGGTCCCGGTGAGGCCGAAACGGCCCCGGTGAGGTTGCGACGGCCCCGGTGAGGTCGCGACGGCCCCGGTGAGGTCGGGACGCCCCCGTGAGGTTGAAACAGCCCCAGTGAGGTCAGGATAGGAGGGTTTGGGGGGTGGGGGTTAAGAGATCAACCGAAGGACTTATATGCATGCATATAAGCATAACCAATAGACACAAAACACTGGGGGGAAGGGGAGGCTGGGGGAAAGTTAAGGGGGGGGAAAAAGGAGACATATGTAATACTCTTTATAATACTTTAAGAAATAAAATTATTTTAAAAAAATAAAAAAATGAAGTCAAAGGTATAAAGTAAACTGATTTCTGTAAAGCATTTTAATATAATAATTAACAGGAGTGAAAGCAACCCAAGTTTCCACTGACAGATGAATGAATAAACAAAATGTAATATATAGTTTCAGTATTAAAAAGGAAGGAAATTCTGACAAACGCTGCAACATGGATGAACCTTGAAGACATTATGCTAAGTAGAATAAACAAGTCACAAAAGGACAAATGCTGTTTGATTCCACTTATACGAGGCTCCTAGAAAAGTCAAATTCATAGAGACAGGAAATAGAACAGTGGCTGCCAGAGGCTGGGGGCAGGGAAGCATGGGGAATTATTGTTTAATGGGTAGGGAGTTTTGGTTTGAGATAATGAAAGATGTTCTGGAGACAGATGGTGGTAATGATTAGACAACAATCAATGTTAATGCACTTAATGCCAGAGAACTGTACACCTAAAAGTGGTTAAAAAGATAAACATTATTGGTATTTACAAAAAAAGTCATGAGGATATAAAGTACAAGACAGAGAATATAGTCAATAATATTGTAAAAACTATGTACGGTGCCAGGTGTGTACTTGAAATATTGAGGGGATCACTTTCTAAAGTACTATATATGATTATTTGACCATTGTGCTGTACACCTGAAACTAAAGCGAAATTATAATGAATATAAACTGTAATTGAAAAATAAAAGTAAAAAAGGTAAAATTTCATATTATATTTTTCTCACAATAAAAAATAAAAATGGCTATAAAAAAATAACAGGAATTTAATCAGAAGCAAAATCAGATAGGTCCAAGGAGTCTGTTGAACCTCTACCTTCATTAGGATTAAACTGTAAAGGGCAGTTTTACTTGATAAAACCTTCAAATGTTACAAATAGAGAATCAAAGCAAATTTCCCTCATTAGGATTTCATACATTGGACAGTACACTAGGATGAAAGTAGATAAATAGATTCTAAACTGCAAGGCATCTAAAAATCTGTTTAATTTCATTATTTTCAAATGAGTAATGGGAGTTGGTTAGCCAAAAATATGGGTTTTCCAACCATATTTTAGAAGGTGGCTATGGGGAAGAGAGTCAATCATTTCTTTGAAATCCTAAGACAGAGATGACAAGTCATCTTTTTGATAATTAGTTCGAAGATGATGTACTGGGATTTAGAATTGCTAGTTCTCTGAATCACTCACAAATCCAGTAAATATTTTAAGTAAATATGTGTCAGGTACTATCTAAAATAATAAAATCGTAATATGCTAATCAGACCGTACATCCTTCCAGACGACCTTCCGGATGAAGCCGGGGCTGTAAAGGTAGCCCAGGTCCTGGATGCCTGCTGGTGGCCAGGGGAAAGCCCGGGTCCCAGTTGCCAGAGGGAAACCAGTGCCAGCAGCCAGGAGAAGGAAGGCCTACTCTTGCACGAATTTTGTGCATCGGGCCTCTAGTGTTAGATATTTATAGATGAATAAAATCTCCTAACCCTCAAAATTCTTTATTAGGGTTAAACATACCAGTATAACAAAAGTAATAGCTGCATAAAAATGAAAGCAGTCACAATTTTTAAAATAGAAGATTCTAAAATAATTTTATCCAACTTTGCAAAAGACAAAAATAGTTTTGAGTATATAAGCCACTTCCAAACACACAATGAATAGAGAATTTCATGTTATAATTGTGTCTTTATGTCTCTCTGTGATAAAAAAGAATTCTTTTCTAGCCTAGTACATACATATAATTATACATATATATCTTGAACTTGATACGTAAATATCTATTTCAGTGATTAGTGTTTAAAAACCACTTTTAAAACATTTTTTCTAAGTCACTTTTACTAGGTTAATAAAATAAACTTTAGGCCCGGTGCATAAATCCATGCAGGAGTGGGGTCCCTTGGCCTGGCCAGCAAACAGGACCGGCTGGCCAGGGGGGAGGGACCGCGAGAGGTCGGCCTGCCGGCCGGAGGGAAGAACCACAGGAGGTTGGCCGGCCATGGGAGGTTGGCTAGCCATGGGAGGTTGGCTGTGGGAGTGCACTGACCACCAGGAGGCAGCTCCTGTGTTGAGCGTCTGACCCCTGGTGGTCAGTGCACGTCATAGCAACCAGTCGACCAGTAGTTTGGTCATTCAAGCTTTTATATATATAGAAGATAATACTTACTGGGCTGCTCCTTCCCTGAGAAGATTATCATTATTAAGCAGTAACCGGACATCTGAAAAAAAAAAACAAAAACACAATGTTTCTACATTACTATTTTTCTATGTTTGAAATTTTTATGAAATGAATGTGGTTATTTTGGTCACATATTAACAGTGCACCCTCAAAATGTAAGCAACATCAAAACGTCACTCTGACAGCCAAAATAAGCAGAAAAACAAAAAATATCACTCTCCCTAAAAATCAGTATCTCCTCCTTTCTCTCTGATATCAATAAAAATATATAGATATATATGTTTTTAAAAATATATTTTATTGATTTATTTTTTTACAGAGAGGAAGGGGGAGAGATAGAGAGTTAGAAACATTGATGAGAGAGAAACATCTATCAGCTGCCTCCTGCACACCCCCTACCGGCGATATGCCCACAACCGAGGTACATGCCCCTTGACTGGAAGAACCTGAGGCCTCCTGCTGGGGATGTGCTCGCAACCCAGGTACATGCCCTTGACTGGTATCAAACCGGGGACCCTTCAGTCCGCAGGCTGATGCTCTATCCACTGAGCCAAACTGGTCAGGGAAATAAAAATATAATAAAAAAAATTTCACCCAAAGATAGGTTTTTTAAAATATTTATTTATTTACTTATTTATTTATTCTTGTTAGTCCTCACCAGAATATATTTTGTTCCCATTGATTTTCAGAGAGAGTGGAAGGGAGGGGGAGAGACACACAGAGAGAAATATCTATGTAAGAGAGGCACATCGATTGGTTGACTCCCACACACACCCTGACTAGGGTCAGGGATAGAACTTGCAACTGAGGTAGGTGTACTTGACCAGAATCGAACCAGGGACTTCAGTTTGCCGACACTCAAACCACTGAGCAAAACTGGCTAGGGCTGTTTATTGATTTTTAGAGAGAGGAAAGGGAGAGAGCGAGAAACAACCATGTGAGAGAGAAACATTAATCAGTTGCCTCCTGTAAGCACCCGACTAGGATGGAATCTGCAACCTAGGTATGTGCCCTGACCAGGAATCAAACCTGCAATCTTTTGGTGTATGGGACAACGCTCCAACCAACTGAACCACCCAGCCAGGGCTCTTTACCAGTTTTAAATAGGAAAATAATTTAAAAGCAGAATCTATCTGATCAACTTAGCTTTATTCTGAGGGGGGTGGGGTGGGGGGAAAGCCCATGCTTTTATCATAAGGAGAGTAAAGTGGAATAGAAAATTTGAATAAAATACTACTCTTAAAGAAGGGATTATTAGGTTGTGGTTCTAAGCCAAGCTACACATGAGACTATAGGGTAGTGGATGGATGGCTTAAAAAAAAAAAAAGGTACCTATTTCAGAGTCTCAGCCCAGATCTACCAACTTCTGGACCACAGGAAAGGAAACTATCTTTTTTAATGCTCCAACCATCAAATGTATTAACATATAATTAGTTTATAGAGGCTGAATACTAAAACAGAAATTAAACGTAAGGGAAGAAGAAATACTTTTCAATTTTCTTCAACTTCTAAATTCACTTACTATCCTATATAATAAAAACCCAGCGACTGAACAGTGCAACCAGAATGACTGGTGAACCAGTCGCTATGACACACACAGACCACTAGGGGGCAGACACTCAATACAGGAGCTGCCCCCTGGAGGCCAGTGCGCTACCACAGTGGGAGCATAGCTCGGCCGACCGGGATGAATGGTTGCTCCCACTGCGAACCCTGGGCCGATGGGCAGGAACCGGGACTGCAATCATCGCCTCCTTGTCCCAGGCTCCTCCTCCTCGCTTCCTGCCACCTCTTCTGGAGGCCTGCAGGCCGTGCAGAGCTGCAACTGGGCTCACAGAGCTGACCCTGAAGGTTGGTAGGTGGGTTCGTGGCCGCTGCAGGACTACTCTGCCGCCTCTCAGTGCTACTGTTCCTGGGCCTGGCCCCGACCGGGTCCCCTGGAGAGGTGAGTGCTTCAGCTCCATAGAAGATGCTGGACCAGGGAGCAGCTGCTCAGAGGCTGGGTCCACAACCGCTCAGCTGACTGGGATCAGTGGTGCTCCCACAGTGGGCTGATCCTCATAGGCCACGCCCCCACCAGTGCACAAATCCTGTGCACTGAGCCTCTAGTAGATTTTATAATTATGTTAAAAGGCAGAATTATTTTAATTTCCAGGTTCATTTTTACAATGTAGACTTGCCATTCTTCCTCTAATTTTAGCTCAGTGGTTAAATTTTTAAATTCATCAGAATTACTATATGTAACTGCATATGTTAAATCCTATCCTATCTAATCAAGAGGGAATATGCTGTCGTAAAGATAGCAGCACCCACGGCCAGTAAGGAGGGAATATGCGAATTGATGCCCCAACCTCAAGGATGGGTGCCCAGTCCCCTCAGCCCTGCCAGCACGCCTGCCTCTGGAGTCCCCCAATCCCCTCAGCCCCTCAGCTGCCCAGGGCAGCCTGAGGCTCAGGTAACCAGGGCCGGCCAAGGCTTGTGCTGCCGGCAGTGGCAGCAGTAGAGCTGTGATGGGG
>NW_006295385.1:144380-157423 GCF_000327345.1 Myotis davidii | reverse complement strand
TAGGAGCCATGGTGTAGAGCAGCGATTTTCAACCTTTTTCATCTCATAGCACACAAAACTAATTACTAGAGGTCTGCGGCACACCAAAAATATTATAATTTTTGGCGATGTGGCAAAAAATATAGGTATAATGTTGGTTTAGTCACACTGGATGGCTATTGTGTTGGTTATTGTCATTTTTTAATTTGACAATCTAAGGGAAAAGCAGCTAATGCCTCTGATTAAATAGGTATTGCATGTTTTAAAAATTCTTGCAGCTCACTGGTTAAAAATCAGTCTTACACTATGAATAAGAACAACCGATTAAATTTCTTAATTTTTTAAAAAATTTATTGACTTTTAGGGAGAGAAGGAGGAAGACACACAGAGAGAAATATCAACTCGTTCCATCTATTTATGTATTCATTGGTTGGGGATCAAGCATAACCTTAGCTTATCGGGACAACAAGCTCTAACTATTAAGAATAGGCAGACAGAAAGGAAGAGTCTTGGAGAGGTATCTGGGGCTTAGAGGAAGTGTTAGAAGTGACACATTGCAAATAGACAATGGAGGAGGCAGACCCCTAGGTGAGCAGGAAAGATTCAGAGCCCTCCAGGATGTGGCTTAGCCTGTAGCATAGCACTTAAATCAGTGGTTCCCAACCATTTTTTTGGCCAGGCCCCACCTAAGTATCTCTAAAATCCTGATGCCCTCCTGTGACATATAATTCTTATTATTCAAAAAGTGAACTCCTATTCACGTGGAGGAAGCCTAAAAGGCCATTCACTTGGTCTAAACAAGCTTCCTAAGAACATGGCATCCATGAAAGAGAAAAAAGAACGAAAGGTCAGTTGAAGTATTAAGAAATCACTAAGAAATTGTTAAAAAAAAATAATATGAAGTGATATGAAAAAATAGCAAGTAAAGTTTCAAAACATATAATAGAGAACTGAAATGCATAAATATGTCATGATATATTTATATACTGTCTATGTGGCCTCTAGAACCATAAGAAATGCAAAAAATTCACTGATAAAAACTCATTCTCTAATTGCCCCCTTAAAAAATCAAATTGCCCACCCGTAGGGCATGTGCCCCACACTGGGAACCACTTACCTAGATGAAGGAGCCTTATGGTTTAAAGGCACATTTTTTGAGACATGAGAGAGTGGGTGACTTGCTTGGCTAGGGGCATTCCCCCCTAGCAATAATAAATCCCGTAAACCCCCAAATATTGGGGCATTCAGTTCAGTTTGGGCAGCTGAGTGGCCCACTCAGGTTCTATCTGAGTGTATTTCTTCCTACAAATAAATCCTCTCCTGTTTTAGCTGCCATTTGTTTTCTCTTGTTTGAATTCATTCCTACAGCAAGACAAGAACTGGGGGCGCAGAGTACTGTGTCTGGCCAGAGAGAACCCCTTGACCACCACTGACTTAATCCGGCCAGGGCAACTGATTAAACTTCTTAATAAACATGTTTAAATAGTTTACTGTAGGGTAGAATGTTTAAAAAATGAAATAAAACATCCTGTGTAAATTAATTTTAAGACATGGTGAAGGCCAAATATATATGAGGTAGAAATAACTCATTTAAAATGTTTGTGGTAGGTTATTCTGAAAACTGCTTAAGGAAAGTTTTATAAAAAGATCACTACAGGCCATATTCCTGGCAGTTGTTTTAACCATGTGATTCTTAGTGTTAAAGAGAAGCTATCATGACAGCTTTTACAGCAACCAGGAATTCCTATAAACTTAATAGTTTCAACTTTTTATTTATAGATGAATAATTATAAAAAAGTGAGGTTTATAAAAGGCATACTGTAAACTAATTTATGAGATATAATTTAAATAACAAATTATTTTTACATGTGCTGTCATCTTCTAAGTATGGTGAAACAATGTCCCCTCCCCCTCTTTTTGGCTTCTCATATTAATCCAGCATTGACCCATGAACCAGGAGCTTAAAGTTTGATTCCTGGTCAGGGTATATGCCCGGATTGTAGGTTTGATCGCTAGCAGGCAGCTGATCAATGATTCTGATCACTGATATTTCTATCTCCCTCTCCCATCCTTTCTCTGAAATCAATAAAAACATTTTTTTAAAAGAGAAATACAAAAATGAATTTCCCAATTCTAATAAATAGTTAAAATTAAAATTTTCTTGCCTTTTAAAATAAATTTTCTTTTAAGGGGATTAATTTATTCAAACATAATTATCATGTGCAGCTTAAGTACATTATATTCTAGCCATAACAAAATTCAGATTGACAAAAATATTCACTGTAATGGAAAAAATAGTTTTCTACATATTTTCCTTATTATTTTGGTTATGTCATTTACTCTTTTTAAAAAGAGCACTTGATATATCAAGTCTTAGTATTATGAATTAAACACTTACCATTAAACACCTCATTAAATTCTCCAGGAGGGGCATGAATGATGAATTTTGCTGCTATACGCACCTAAAATAGAAATGAAGATATCAATGTCCCATAGCATAGGCCTCTATCAAAACAAAAACAAAAAATTCAAAATTATACTATTTTAAAGTTCCATTAAGGATGACTTAAGAAAATTTAAAGATAGTGATACTTCTTTACCCAACCGCCTAAAGTTTATTATTGTTTTAGTCGTTTACTACTATCCTATATGATAAAAGGCCAGCAACCATAACGGCATAACGATTGGAACGACCGATCGACCAGTCGCTATGAGGTGCATTTACCACCTCTCGGTACCTCCCCTCAGCCCGCAGGCTCTGATTGCTGGATGGCCAACAGGGAACCACGGGGAACTGGGGTGAGCGGCGGTGGGGAGGAATTGGGGACTGGCGAGCGGGCTGTAGATGGCCCTGATCGCAGGCTAGCCTATGGACTCTACCCGCACACAATTTTGTACACTGGGCCTCTAGTTATAATCATAATGTATAGGCTGAATGCAGATAAAATATATGAAAGTCAATACAACCTAACTTTGTATTACAAAAGAACAAATAAAGCCTAGTTAGTACAAAGAAGAATAACAAAAATTAGAGCAGAAATAAAAGATACAGATAAAATAGAGAAGATCTATAAAACTAAGAGCTATTTCTTTGAAAAGATAAACAAAATTGACAAGACTTTTTATTTTAGTTAGACTCACCAAGAAAAAAAGAGATGACTCACATAAACAAAATCAGAAATGAAAGAGGAACTGTTATAAATGATAACACAGAAATACAAAGGATCATAACAGACTACTATCACCAATTGTAAGCCAAAAAAATCAGACAACTTAGAAGAAATTGGCAATTTCTAAAACAACCTGCCAAGACGGAATCATAATGAAACAGAAAATCTGAACAGTCCAATTACAAGGACATTAAATCAGTAATTAAGAACTTTCCAAAAGAAAAACATTAAGAACCAAACAGCTTCACTGGAAAATTCTACCAAATTTTCTTAAAAAAAAAATAAAATATTGATTTCACAGAGGAACACAGAGAGAGAAAAACATGGATGATGAGAGAGAATCATTGATCAGATGCCTCTTGCAAGCTCCCTACTGGGGGATCGAGCCTGCAATCCAGGCATGTGCCCTTGATTGGAATCAAACCCAGGCCCTATAGTCCACACACAGGCTGACAGTCAATCCACTGAGTCAAACCAGCTAGAACCAAACAGTATTCTTAAAAACAGCTCTGAAACACAGACATTTTCACATTACATGTTAGTTTTTTGGTGCAGTGCATTCACTTCACACACACTGACTTTCTTTCCCCTCACTTGGAAATCATCACTTCCCTTTCTACTTGATTCTGTTCACCTCAAAAACTAGTTTTAGCAGGAGTAAAAGCTAGATTCCAAGCTGCATGGTGGCAATGTACAATTAAAATCTGGTTTTTATCTACTAGTAAGCCAAGACAAATAATCTGCATAGAAGTCTTAATTTTTTTTTAACTTCTACAAATCTCCATTTTTAATAGGCAAACTAATGGAAATGAAATATATTATTTCTTAACTTTCTCAAACCCTTGCCTCTGTTATATAAAATATTATGTACAATTATTCTCTGAGATAGCTGTTTATTACCCTTACTTTATGAAAGGGAAAACAGAGATCCAGAATGGGAATTTGAATAAAGAAGTCCAAGGCTTTCCACAGAACTGCTTTCCAACACAGTATGGGAAAGGGAACAAAAGAAATCTCTGGGTAAATGCATCTAACTCCACTGCTTCTGCTTCTATTATCGCCACACAACAAAAGCTTTCAATCTACACACTTCCTATCGCACCCTCTCAAGATTAAGATCCATTTTTTCTAACTATTATTGATCTATTAGAAATCTCCATTACAAAGCTTCTAAGACACCTCTCAGACAGTTCTCACCCAAACCCACTCCCCTCTGTTCTTGATAAAATTCCTTCCCCCAGTCAGTCACATGAACAATGATGTCTGTCTCTTCTGCTCAAATCCTATTTTCTTTGATTCTACTCCATTCAGACTCAGTGACTTTGTTCCTAGGTTGTGACAATAGCTGCTCTGCCTGTAGTCACATCTTTCTCTAAAATTCATTTTCTAACCTGGTCACTAGGATTTTATATTTTTCAATGTAAATTCTGATCATGTTTGCTTTTTTCTGCTTAAAATCATTTAACTAATGATCCCTCACTGCATGACATGTCAGGATTTCCCATATCTGAAAGCTACAAACTGTAACTGTTAAACAACATAAACTTTTAAATAAGACTATGGATTCAGACTATGGCACCACAGCCCACCACCAGTATGACCACAAGCAAACTCATTTGCAGTAAATAAGACCTTTAGGAAAGTGCTCAACACAGATAAGGACTCAGATAATAGCAATTACACCTTTTTACTCTTTTTGCCACTTTCTAGCTCCTACAACCTATCTACTCTTTTTCTCATCCCACATAAGCACAGTACTTGGAGCCTCACTAATTTATTCCATCTCTCAAACAAGAACTCTTGTCTTTCAGGCTTCCATATTACTGTGTGTGTATGTATGTGTATGTATGTATGTGTGTGTGTGTATACATATATACATATATATACATGACACACACACATATATGACTTGGCCATCTTTTATCTGTGGTGAAATTACAGAGGAGCAAAGTATCTTAAAATTTGAAAATTATCAGAAGAAAAGTTCATACAGAAAGGAAAACTCTAAGATCAAGTTATGCTATTAAAAACCTCTTGATGTATTATTTAGCATAGCAATCATTAGCAAATACTTTTTATAAAGGATGAATACTATTGAGACCTGTGGTATAAAGGCCCAAAATTATTTGTGTTGGCATCTGGGGAAAACTAGGAGGACCTACCTTGAATGGCCTAACAGCAAGTTCCCCTCCTTACTCTGCTCCTGCAGATAAGGTCCCCCAGCCAGACAAACCTCTTTATCACAGGGAACAGGCATACTTCCTGCTTATGCCTGAATAGCAACCGTCAGAATTATGAAAACAAACCAATCACATCATCTAGGGATCACGCCAGCCTCTTGATATGACAAAGCTGGCCTCCCACGGCTTCTCTGTCCTAGAGTACAACCCCCATGTGGCCCTGCATTGCATGCTGTGTCCCCCTCTCCCAGGCTAATAAGCATATGTGACTAATAAACTGCTGTTCATCTCATCTATTCAGTGTCAGGTGGTTGTGTGTTCAGCTATCCAATAACCCTTCATGGCAGGAACCTATCCCTTACCAACGGTGAAGAGGAGGCAGGTAAAACAAGAACTTACTTATAAGGGGAGCTTGAATTTAAGATATGTAATTGGGGATTAGGAAGCAATGAACTCAGATAAATAAGCAAATAAATACATATAAAAACCTAAGCAACCGTCCGACTGGTAGCTATGACATGCACTGACCACCAGGGGGACACTCAACGCAGGAGTAGAAACAACAGGCATGAAAACATGGAACAGGCTGATGAATCTCAGAGGGAAGTGGGAAGCGGGGAGGGAGAGAAGAGATTAACCAAAGATCTTATATGCATACTAGAGGCCTGGTGCATGGATTTGGCACTGGTGGGGGTCCCTTGGCCTGGTCTGTGGGGATCAGGCCAAAACCGGCTCTCTGACATTCTCGAGGGGTCCCAGATTGCAAGAGGACGCAGGCCAGGCCGAGGGACTGCACTAGTGCACAAATCCGTGTACTGGGCCTCTAGTTGTGTGTGTGTGTGTGTATGTGTGTGTGTAGTGTAAATGTTACAAGGGCGTGAGAAAGGTCTTCATAGATCTTTGTTTTTATTTTAGATATAAATTTACAAAAGTGTGTTTATCTAGTTTCCTATTCTCCAATGAATTGGGAGGATAGGAAAAGTTGACAATTATATTTTATTTTTTTAATATATATTTTTATTGATTTCAGAGAGGAAGGGAGAGGGAGAGATAGAAACATCAATGATGAGAGGGAATCATTGATTGGCTGCCTCCTGCACACCCCCTACTGGGGATCAAGCCCGCAACCCAGGCATGTGCCCTTGGCTGGAATCGAACCTGGGGCCCTTCAGACCACAGACAGATGCTCTACCCACTGAGCCAAACCGGCTAGGGTGACAATTACATTTAAAAAAGGGAAGAATCTGAACCTATTTGACAAAGGCTGTGGAAAACAAAGTTCCTTTATAAGAATGGAAAAATTACAAATCAAGTCCTGAAATTCATAAGCTAAGCAAACCTTTTGAAAAGAGAGCTCTAAAATTTTTATAAATGAATTTTTGTTTAAGAATAAGTACAAGCCCAGCTGGTGTTGCTCAGTGATTGAGCATCGACCTATGAACCAGGAGGTCACAGTTCAATTCTTGGTCAGGGCACATGCCTGGGTGGTGGTGGGCTTATAGGAGGCAGTTGATCAATGATGCTCTCTCATCATTGGTGTTTCTATCTCTCTCCCCGTCTCTGAAATTAAAAGAAAAATATTTTAAAAAATAAGTACAAGCTTACATCAAGTAACCTTTTCAGATGAAAATAATAATTAGGATTTTTAATTATGAGATAATGTAGATTAAACATTTCAAAACCTCCAGACTTATTGGCAACTCTACTGAATGATAAAATAACTCGGAAAAATCTTGTGATGTGAACAAAGTGAAAGAAAATGAATTCCATCCACAATTTTAGATAAACTTTCTCCACTCTTCTCTACTCCCTGCCCTATAGAGAACTCCTTGCCAGTTCAAAAATTAGAAGATAAAATTAGTTTATTAAGTAGTGAGAAATGGTCTTTGATGGAACAAATTAGAAGACCTGGAAGTGAAATGGACTTTCTCAAAAATGACATCAGGGTAGCCTGTGATTCTTTCAACCTACTTTAGATCAGAATTCCCACAAATATCAGAAAAAACGTGGACAGAATTCAGTTGTAAATTATTAAATTATTCAGTCAAGGGGAAAACAAGGATATTAATCTTTCAATTTCAGATGAAGTTGATTCCACTATTTTAAAAAAGAATTCCCTGCCTGGCTGGCATAGCTCAGTGGTTGAGCGTCGACCCATGAACTAAAAAAGAATTCCCCATATCTTTTCTGTAGGAAAGAATGTCACCTTATTGACCAAGTTCATTTTGACAAATCCCATAGGAAATTGTTTTCTTATTTCTACCAAGCACTAGCACTACTTTCTTTTTGTAAATGCTAGGAAACAGTCATTTAGGATCAGAGATGTCTCAGATTGCAGACAGTAAAAAAAGTATTATGTTAATGCTGGGATGCTGCCTGCCACAAATTGTTCCTCATGTGCTGCAGGCAAGAGAGGATGCCTCTCATACAGACCATGCCTGTACCCTGAGCCTACAGAAAAAAATCAGTGCCTCCAGATGAGCAAATAATATTGACAGGTTGGGTGGCATTGACATGTCATGTTGAATCAAGGCAAACTTTTATCACATTGAGGGAAGATATTAGACACAGTATCCAGAAAGATGACTGCTTGGAGCTAAATCCTGTGGAGGCCTTGTTTTTCTCAAGTTCCAATGTCTTTCTTTCAGTGTTGCAACAGACTTAAATGGAAGAGAAGGCACACTTGGTATAAGAAGCTATGATCAAAATCCTTGATATTATTATGGTATTCATTGATGATCCAGACAAATATCAGTAAGGTATTGAATTGTTGCTCTCAGTCTTGGGTGATCCCCCAGAAAGAATAGTTAGTACAACATATCAAGTGTTTACTATCCTATGTTACCTGGATCACAGAATTTGAAAATGTACAATCTTAGGTTAAATCTACACCGCTGAGTAAGACTGAAAAACTTCTGAGGGAAGGAAGCCAGATGCACATTAACTCCACATATAGCTTTCTGCCTTGTAATCCTTGATTCTGTCACTCTTTGCATTAGGGCTACAGAATGCATCTTTCTCAGCAATGCCAAGCTTCATGGTGAAATGGCACAGGTAGAAGTGATTAGGCTATGTTGCCTCTTTAAGATGTGTCTGTTACTGGAAAAGGTGAGCATCTGGCAGTGCTACTTCAACTTTCTGATTGCCAGCTACAACATGAAGGAACAACAGGGTGGGAGAATTTTCTATGGCAGCCAATTAATTATTGCCACCAATTTATAAAAACTGTAGGAAAAATTAATGTTATTTCAACTACCTGTGTTCATAAATTCCCCGAATTGTTTTGATAGACACTGTAAATTGGCAAGATTTTTACAAACACTAAGGCAAAACTTTAGTTCCAGGAGATTTTAAAACTGTATGAAGAAAACTTTAATTCTTTAGAGGAAGTGGAGTCCTCACCAAAGCAGCTATTAGTATAGTAAGCTGACAAAAATTTAAGAATTTTTAAAAAGCCTTGAGCAACTGAAAAAAAGGGAGGAGATGAAAGTATAAAAAGCAGCCCTAACCAGTTTGGTTCAGTGGATAGAGCGTCAGCCTGTGGACTCAAGGGTCCCAGGTTCAATTCCGGTCAAGGGCATGTACCTTGGTTGCGGGCACATGCCCAGTGGGGAATGTGCAAGAGGCAGCTGATCGATGTTTCTCTCTCATCGATGTTTCTAACTCTCTATCCCTCTCCCTTCCTCTCTGTAAAAAAAAAAATCAGCCGGAACCGGTTTGGCTCAGTGGATAGAGCATCGGCCTGTGGACTGAAAGGTCCCAGGTTCAATTTCAGTCAAGGGCATGTACCTGGGTTGCAGGCACATCCCCAGTAGGAGATGTGCAGGAGGCAGCTGATCGATGTTTCTCTCATCGATGTTTCTAACTCTCTATCTCTCTCCCTTCCTCTCTGTAAAAAATCAATAAAATATATTTTAAAAATAAAGAAAGTATAAAAAGCAGACATACATACCACGAAAAAATAGCTACATGGAATCCAACAGTCCTGCAATCTACAGTAGCCTCAAAGTATACTGCACAGAAAATACACTAAAAATTATTTGTAATTCATCTTAAATTCAAATTTGACCAGGAATCCTATATTTTATCTGAGAACCCAGCCAACAACCCCTCTAATTTCCATATGTTGAACATTATCCCACATAGTTATCTCCTCCTTCACTACGGCAGAAGACATTAGGGTAGAGATTTCCCAAATCAGGATTCACTGGAAAGCTTTAAAAAGAAAACAAACAAAAAACCAACAGAGACCATGTTCCATTCCAGACTACTGAATCAATCTTCAGAGGATTAAGACCTAGAAATGTGCCTTTTAGAAATCCCCCCCACCCAGGGTGATTCTGATGGGTAGCCAGATATTACACTGCCTTATAAGGAACTATATGCAAAATCTGAGGTGCTTGGTCTTCTAAGGAAAGGAACCATAGGGTTCACCTGATTCTCAAGGAGTATGATACCACAGGGTCACTGCCTTATAGACGGTTAGTAAAGATAAAAATAGATATTAAGCATTTTTTCACTTTAACAAGATTATTTGACATCGTTTCCCTATAACTCCTAAAAACTGTCTATGCCTTTTTGAGTTACAAGAATAGAAAAACACTTTTTAAAACTCTATCATATTTAAATAGTTTATGACCAAATGATCACTACTGCATATCTGTGTTACAGACTAATGTATTTTAACTTGAATGGTAATCTGCTTTGGTAAGGTTTTAAAAAAATTTTTTTTCTTTTTAATTATCATTTTGAATGGTAATTAAAAACTAGACCCCCCCCCCCCAAAAAAAAGCCACAAAAAAACAGGGCCCATATCACTTAATGTTAAACTAGGTCATCTACTGAATTCAACATCAAGTTTTCTTTAAATATGTTTTTATCATTTATTTAAAATATTGAGAAACCCATGAATCCAAAGGCATTATTCACTGTAAAAGTTATATAAGCTATTATTTATCTTACATTTTCCATTTCTTTCTCTCCTCTGAAACATTCCTCTCAGCCCACAAATACTCCTAATTTTTTCTATCTTAGAAGTGTCCCTAAAATGAAACAGCAGGAAAAATTTAATGGTAGTAATATACCCACTTTTCCTATTTTGCTTCACTATCAAATTTTTTTCAAGAATAATTTATACTTACTGTTTTCCTTTCTTATCCTTTAGTCAACATTTACTGAGCACAATTCAGTGAGACTCAATCCTGGTGGCACATTCAAGTCATTTAGAAAGCTTTTTTTTTTAAGGTATATTTTTATTGATTTACAGAGAGAGAGAGGAGGAGAGAGATAGAAACATTAATGCTGAGAGAGAATCATTGAACAGCTGCCTTGTGCACGCCCCACACTGGGGATTGAGCCCACAACCTGGGCATGTGCCCAGACCAGAATCAAACAGTGACTTCGGCCAGGTCAAGGCAGGTGCGAGCAGGGTCTGATCGGCCCGCAGACAGCGACCAGCAGCTGGCAGGCCCATGGGATGATTGGGGCTGGGTCCCAGGTTGGGACGGGAAACTGGGGGTAGGTGTGTGTGTCTGCCAAGCTCGCTCTCACTCCCCCTGCTACCCTTCCCAGGACGTGAGGGCTCGCACACTGGGAAAGCTCCTGCACTCAAGTGCTGGGTGCCTGTGAGGAGCCCGCCCTACACCTGCATGGCCTCTTCCAGGTGAGCTGAAGCGCAGCCGCTGGTCAGGTTCCCCGTGGGTTTGCACAGGAGCCCGCTGTGCGAGGCTGGCTGCCAAGCTCGCTCTCACTCCCCCTGCTACCCTTCCCAGGACGTGAGGGCTCGCACACTGGGAAAGCTCCTGCACTCAAGTGCTGGGTGCCTGTGAGGAGCCCGCCCTACACCTGCATGGCCTCTTCCAGGTGAGCTGAAGCGCAGCCGCTGGTCAGGTTCCCCGTGGGTTTGCACAGGAGCCCGCTGTGCGAGGCTGGCTGGGAGAGAGCACGCTGCCTGCCTGGCTTCAGTGTGGCGCCACCGGGTGCCCCAGAGGCAACACTGTGCCCTGGCCTGCGGCATCCAGCTACACTAACCACATCTCTGCGTGGGGACTTGGGCGCCGTGACTCAGGTGAAGGGGGGCACATGGGGGCAAGGGGACCCAGTGCTGCTCAGGGCCCAGAGATCAGCTGGGACCTGCCCTTTCATGCCAGATGCTCATGCTTAGATCACCAGCCGGGCATGCATTTCATGCACCAGGCCTCTAGTTTATTTATAAACTCTCCAGTTGATTTTAATGTGCAGCTAGAGTCGAAATTCATTAATCTAATATATGCCAGGCACTCTACTCGTATTACAAAAATGAATAAATCAGAGGTCTGTCCCTAAAGAACACAGGAAATAAGAACATCAGGTAAACACATTAAAATTGGTAAATGTTTTAACAAAGGTAGATACAAATGGCTGAGGCATTAGAGACAGGCCAGGATACAAAAGAAGATGAGGGAAGTCTTTGGGTCTGGTCATGAAGGATGAGTAGTTTACAATGCAGTCAAGACTGAAAGAACATCCTGGCCAACATGGCTCAGTTAGTTAAGCTTTGATCTATGAACTGAGCTTAAGGATCGATTCCTGGTCAGGGCACAAACCCAGTAGGGGGCCTGCATCATTGATGTTTGTATCTCTCCCTCTCCCTTCCTTTCTAAAATCAATAATATATTAATAATAATAAAAAATAAGACTGAAAGAACATTTCTGGAAGAGGGAAAGCATATGCACTTTTTAGACCCCGGTAATCTGGCTTTTCTCTCTGTTCCTTGTTCCAAACTCTAGTAAAACTGCTCTCTTAAGGCCACCATTTCTAGTATATGACTCAAATAGTTGGCCTTATGTTTTTCCATCTGTAAAATGAGGACAATAATGAGGCTACTCTGACAATTAATTGTGATCAATACTGGATATACAGTAGTAGATATTTGTCAGCCCTTTCTCTTAAAGTCTTTTCCCAATATTATAGTCCTTTTTAATCTCTCTGTAACACTGGCACTGCTCCTGCTGGAAATTCTTTTCAAGTTCTATGACATGAGCATCTACTCTGTGCCAGGTATTCACTTCTACTTCAAGGGTCATCTCCACACTCCCCCCCCCCTTTTCTTTTTTAAATAAAACGTTATTGTTCAGATTATTATAGTTGTTCCTCTTCCCCTCCCCCCCAAAGCTATCCTCCACATGGTTCCCAACCCACCCCATGCCCTTACCCCACCACTGTCCTCGTCCATAGGTGTACAACTTTTGTCCAGTCTCTTCCCGCACCCCCACACCCTCTTCCCCCCAAAAATTGTCAGTCCACTCCCTTTCTATGACCCTGATTCTATTATATTCACCAGTTTATTTTGTTCATCAGATTTTTTATCCACTTGATTTTCAGATTCACTTGTTGATAGATATGTATTTGCTGTTCATAATTTTTATCTTTACCTTTTTCTTCTTCCTCTTCTTAAAGAATACCTTTCAGCATTTCATATAATACTGATAAACTCCTTTAGCTTTTGCTTATCTGTGAAGCTCTTTAACTGACCTTCAATTCTGAATGATAGCTTTACTGGTTAAAGTAATCTTGGTTGTAGGTTCTTGGTATTCATCACTTTGAATATTTCTTGCCACTCCATTCTGGTCTGCATAATTTATGTTGAGAAATCAGCTGACAGTTATATGGGTACTCCCCTGTAGGTGACTGACTGACTTTCTCTTGCTGCTTATAATATTCTCTCTTTGTCTA
>NW_006295385.1:135035-144277 GCF_000327345.1 Myotis davidii | reverse complement strand
CAGTTTCAATGTGGTTTTGAACTTTATATACAGTAGTTTGCTTTCCTCCATTTCTTTCATTTGTGATATGTTTCATTTTCTCCCCTGTGTTGAGAGAGAGGCTTTGTTCACTAGGGGTCTATAGGGCCCAGTGGCTCAGTCTCCCCAATTACCTGAGGTAGACACTCTTGGTGTACTCTTTTGTGGGCTGTGTGCACAGTCTTGTCGTAGTTAAGCTTTGATTGCTGTTGGTATCACTGGGAGGAATTGACCTCCAGGCCGACTAGCTGTGAGGACCAGTTTTATCTACAATGCTGGAGACACCCTTATGGGGCAGGACTTGTTTCAGTGGGGCTTTGGCTCTCACTGAGTCTGCCCCCTGAGTGTGTCTCTTACAGATGTGAAGAGCTATAATCTGGTATGGTCTCACTCTGACCACTGGGTACACTGACTCTTGGATCTCCAAGGAGGTGCAAAGTCAGCCACTGCCTGAGGCCACCCAGCAGAAGCTACAGAGAGATCTGCAGATTCCTCCTCTTTGTTTGGGGTTTGGAAGTGCCCAGATGAGGCCCAGCTGTGAAGCAATGCAGGCTGCTGTGGAGCCTTAGGCCTTCTTTTGGAAGCTCTGGGGCTCTCTGACCCAGCTGCAGTTTGTTAGGGTTTTAGATTGCAAGAGGCCAGGCCTTTCATAAGCAAAAGCCACTGCACACAGCTTGGGTGGGGTTATAAATTGGGTGGGGCTGGGTCTCAGGGAATCACTAGGGCTGAGCAAATGGTAATGGCTGCCCGTCAGCCCTGGCCCAGAAAAGTTCCTGGGTCTCTGCATCCCGTGGCCCCGTGCAGGAACAGTGATCTCTAAGAGCACCCTTAGACTTAGAGAAAGTCTCCTCGTGTTCCAGCCGGATGCCAGACAGACCCTGTATGAGTCTGGGTCCCCAGAGTCTTGCCCAGAACTGGAGTTCAGAGCAGCTGGGAGCTTGTATCTCCCTCCTGATTGAAAAGGACCCAATTGCCAGCCCGTTTCAAGCGCCTCTGTACCTCCACACTTCTGCACCTCCACATCTCCTACCAGTCTCAGTGCACTTTTCTTTTTCCTTCTAGTTGTAGAGCTTCCACTCAGCCAGCCTTCCCGTGGTTCTGGATGATATCCGTTTTGTCTTTTAGTTGTAATTTTGATGTGGTTGTGTGAGGCAGCAAGTTCAGGTGTTTACCTATGCTGCTATCTTGGTTCCTCTATCACCTCCTCCCCTTTTTGTTTCTCTTATTCATAAATGAAAGCATACCCAAAAGTATATACTCTCTGCCCTCTGGACTTTGCTATGTCTAAACCTTTTCTCCTAAAAAGCTTATCCCAGCTCATGGCTTTGAGAAAGGACAGTAAGCCTGGACAAGTAGAATAGGGAAAACTGAGACAGCTGAGCAAAATGACAGAGCAATTTAAAGCAGATGTAGAAGGTTGCTATCTCCCTAGAAATAATATCTAGGCCTCCATTGTATTTCAGCTCCAGACCCAGAAAAGCAGCAAAACCAGGTGGGCAACACCAGGACCAGTTATAATGACTGACAACCCCCTATCCTGCCATTGACCAATCAATCAGTGGAGACCATGGCCCTGGAGGAGCACACCCAGAAAACTGATGAATATTCTGCTGAAACTCCTGAGACCTCCCCTAAGATTCCCACCAGCAAAAGAGAGGTAAAGGCTCAAGACAAACGACCCAGCAAGTGCTCTCTCTCGGAAGTAGACCCTGCCATTCCCTTTCCCCTCTTCTTCAACTTCTTCCCCCACAGGTATGCATCTGCTAAACTCTAAGTGACCCCACAAGACTTGCAACCAGGGGAGCAATGGGCATCAGCAGCTCGTCCCAGGCTAACCCCTGAATCTGATCTCAAGGCCCGCTTTTCTCTGACTTCTAGGGCAGCCCAGCCTAGGCTCTCCTATTGCTTCTTCTATGCTAAGCCCTTTCTTATTTTACATTTCTAGCATTAATAAATGTTCCCTCATAGTCATCTGGCCTGGTGTTGTGAAATTTTTTCCTGCATGAAGCCAGGAACCCACATACTACCAGTTGGACCTAGGCAGACCAGCTAAGGGCCAGGTCCCCTTTCCTGTAACAACTTTAACCTATAAAGAGATTTCCAAATTGATATAGTTTCTGGGCCTGACCACTTTCCAAGCTCCATTTCTACATTTCCATATCTTCTAGGCATGTTCATGTAGACATCCTGCTAGCATCTCAAACACAGTATAACCCAAATCAAATTCACCATTACTCATCCCAGCTGTGCATCCTCTTTCTTGTGTTCTCTAGTTGTGAGTGGTGGTATCACTTTCCAGTCATCCTGATTTCAATGTTAACTGTTATCTCTGATTCTTCCCTTTCCCCTACATTTACTTTCTAAGTCCTGTTGATTCCAACTCTGAAATCTGTTAGTAATCTTTTTTTTTTTTTCATCATGTGAAACTACTTTAAGCCGGGTCCTAACACTTAACCTAGCTTCCTCACTGTTCTCACTAGCCCCAATCTGTCCTAGACCTGTGGTTCTCAGACAGGGGCAATTTTGTCCCATAGGAGATATTTTTTATTGTTATGACTACAGGGGTGCTACTGGCATCACATGGACCAAGGATGCTATTAAACATCCCAAAAAAGAGTTATCTTGGTCCCAAATGCCAACAGTGCTGAGGCTGAGAAACCCTGTGCTGTTTAACAGCATAGTTCACCTCTACATCTTTTATTTGCAAAGTGCCTGAGACATAGCTTATATTCCCTACTTTTCTCCATTTTCCTTATTTTTCTTCCAATGTTGTGCTCTTTCACATGACCTTATACCTCAATTGATATCTACCATCCTCCTAGGCAGAAGCAATTTTTCTGTCTCCCAAATTCCCATGAACTTATTACATGTCTGAATCTATAGTCTTGCATCGTGTCTACCAAACAAATGATCAAATAACCAACCTTCACTGAATCTAAAACTTAATCTATGGTGTCATTACTGCTATTCACAAATACTACAATTCTCTTCTCCTTCTGTGATCCTTCTGAAATTAGGCTTTTAGATGTAACTTGCTTCAATTAATTGAAATCTGAGCAGAAGTATAGTGAATCTAAGTGTGTGTGGGATGGGGGTGGGATGAGCTTTAAAAACCAGTGTGCTAGTCACTACACATTTCCTTCCCACTTCTCTGGGGACTGTGGGAAAAAAGGCTAAGTTTAGATTGAAGCTCTCCAACAGCCTGAAACTACGTGACTTCTGCTCCTGACCTACACTAGACATACACAGTATGAGTGAAGAGATGTACAAAGCTCCCACCACCAACTCCCACATGCTAAGATTTTAGGTTGTTTGTTATTGCATTACATCCTTGCTTACCCTGATTCATAATCAATGTAAGATGCATAATTTTATGTACTACTAAAAAAGGGAAAATGCTACCAATTAAATATTATAAGCCACTGAGTGTACAATGCAGCCTTATAACTGAAATCTTAAAAAAAAAGGAAAATTATGAGCACCAAAATCAATAAAGTATGGTATATTTAGTAAATTAATGAATGTGGAGGTAATTTTCAAAAATTATTTTTTTGCCTTAGCTGGTTTGGCTCAGTAGATAGAGTGTTGGCCTGTGGACTGAGGGGTCCTTGGTTCGATTGCAGTCAGGGGCACATGCCCAGGTTGCGGCGGCGGCGGCATGTCTCTCTCTCCCTCTCCCTTCCGCTCTGGAATCAAAAATATATTTTAAAAAATTATTTTCATTTGTTGTCAATAGAAACATTCTGAACTAAAAGTGCAAGAAGTTCTGAGTCATTAGATTCACAATAAAACATGTAAATATCTGTAGTAAGTGGAAGAATGTAAAAATTGTACTTCTAATCTTCAAAATAAAATTTGTAAAATTCTCCTGTTTTGACAACTATAGATGGGTTCTATGCATGAATGTCTTACAATAAATTATTGCTTCAGGCAAGTAGGATTGTAGGTCAGATAAGGAAACCATAAGTTTTCCCATCATGCTTTCAAACTTAAAAATTACTCTGCACTCTCTGCTCTAGTGTTCTTATATCCTATGTTCTCATAATAAAATGCAATGTTCTATGTATATAACTACCCTTATTATTTTATGTAGAAATGGCTTTCAAATGCACTAAAAACATACTACAAATTTGTTTTAATGTGCAAAGTCTGCAAAACTCCAATAATGTTACAGCAGCTATCAAGTTTCTGCTTGCTGTAGGAATTTTACATTTTATTGGTGCAATGATAGAATTCATCCACCAACAGAATATAATTAGGAATGACTATTTTCTACATTAATAGCTTACTAATTGAGTTTAGTTTTTTATTAATAAGAACACTACTCATACATTAATTATGATGGAATATAAAGGCAGCTTATATTGTTTTTACATACAAATAAAATTTGTGAGGCTAAATTATGGTTGCATAGTTAGGGAAAAGCATATAAACTGCTTATAAAGAATATTTAGCATGTGTAAGTGATTTGAACCATAACCAGTATCACTACCTTAACTCAAAGTGCACCAGGAATTTCATTGACTACCTGAATCTTTAAAATCTATAGCACTATTTAGAAATAAAAAACTTAGGTACACCAAATGTATCCTCAAAAAATTTGCCTTTATATGCCAGTTATACTTTTCATGAAATTTTTTCTTTTAATTTTCTGAATTCATGATTCCTTTGTTCATTCACTCATTGAGCCACTCTACTCATCACATGCAATATTAATGACAGATGCTAAAGATGACATTATTTCTGCACTTAGGAATCCCAATAGAAAAGACAAGTAAACAAATAACTATTGTTGAAAACTAATGATGTGTTATAGCTTTCAGAAGAGAGATTACATTTGCCATGTGATCTAAGCTAAATCTTGAGGGGACAGACCAGGGAGCAGTTCCAACAGTCAAAGCAGTTAAGTCATGAGCGGAGAAAAAGAACTATAATTTACTGTGTGTTTAGCATATGCCAGGCACCATTTGTTTTTGTAGCAACTAAATGGAGAAGGTGCTTCTGTTAACTTCAGAAGAAACTAAGGCTGAGAGATCTATGAAGGACCCAGCAACTGAAAGTTTGGGATTAGAAAAATGACATATTAAAACATTACTTAGATACAGGAAATGAGAGGGATTAGCTTAGAAAATTTATAATAAATGACTAACAGAAGGGAAAGACTAGATATAAGACATTCTTCTAATCTTCCTTTTCCTCCTTTGGCTTTATTTCTTCCTCAACAGAACAGGTACAATCAACTAGCATTCTGTACAATAAAATTTTGTTACTAAACAACAATAGTTAATAGCATAAATAACAAGTTAAATTTAATAGTCTGGTCAACTGAGAGATAATACACCAAAAACTAATATAAATAAATCAATTTTTCAAGCAAGAAATAAATTACTTGTCTAAGACATTTTGATGAGGGGCATGACAAGATTTAGAAACTGATTTTGATACAGAGCACAACGATAAAAAGCTAAAATATAGCTGAAGTTAAAAACCTGGATGACTGGAATAACAGGAATAGAGAAATAAAGAAAGAAACGAGCAGGAGGAGATAGATTTCTGCCCCCTTTTGTGTAGAGGAAAAGGAGAGGGGAGTTTATGAATTTACTTTCAGGCAGGTTCCACTTAAACACATCTCATTAACTGTCTCCTGTGAACAGGACAGCAGATAAAAATGTGTGCCTAGTGCTCAGGAGAGCAGTATAGGGACGAGTTATGTACTTGAGACACAGCAACAAAAGATATAAAAGTTGAAGCTATGGTAGTGAATCAATCACTAATCATTACAGGAAGGTGGGAGGGTTTAAGAAAAAAAATAAAATAAAAAAGATCCCTTTCAAGCAATAACTGTCTTTCTTCTGGAGCTTGGAATGACTTCCTGGATTTTCTCACTTAGAGAGAAGTTTGGGAATGGTTCTTCTCACTTGAGTCACAATTTTGTGTAATTTCAAATTCATAAAAATGCTTAACTTTATCCAGGAATGACAAATATAACTGTTTCTGACTTAAACAAAAGTCTATGCAAAAAAGTCTGTGGGACACACTACTGCAAATGAACAACTTTAAAGAACATTACTGTGCTTCTTCAGATAACTTATTTCTTATTAACCCAGTGGCCGAAGGTAAAATACGGTTATTTAATTTCGTAGAGGTTTCCTCAAAACACAATTTTACATGATTTTAAAAAACTAAGATTTAATTCCAGATTTCTAAAATGCTTCCTACCATAGAGCACATGTGAAACTACACCAGTAATATAAAATTTTTAAATGTGTTAAATAAACTTTGTCCTAAAATGATTACAACACAAATTAAATTTAAAATCCAACACTATTTAATGTTTAGTATTTACAATTTTTGTTAAAAACTATTGTTTGTCCTTTTTCATAATAAGCTGTCAAAAAATTAAAAACAAAGAGGTAAACCCAGAATAGAGTCCCTATCATCAAATGTTTAAGGGAGCATAATGTCACAAGAGCATCAACTTTGGATTCAGACAAACTCTGGATTAAATAACACCTTTACCACTTCCTTCTTAAATGTCCTTGGGTGAATTACTTAAAGCCTTTGAAACCTTATTTTACTTATCGGTGAAATGGTAATAATAAAATACCTCAAACCTACAACAAATTAATGAATGAATTATCTAACTGGGCCAGGCATATACCAAGTATCTGATATAATAAAAGGTTAATATGCAAATCGACAAACAGTGGAATGACCGGTTGCTATGATGTACACTGACCACCAGGGGGCAGATGCTCAATGCAGGAGCTGCCCCCAGCCCGCAGGCCCCAATTGTCCCATCAGGGCCTGTGGGCCAACCTCTCAACCCTTTTCCCCAGCTGGCTGGCAGGCTCCAATGGTGAACAGGGAATTGGGGGTGGGTGGCAGTGGGGGCAGGGTCAGCTGCTGGCAGCTGGGGAAGATGGCCCTGATCACAGGCCAGGCCTAGGGACCATACCCGTGCACGCATTTCATGCACTTGGCCTCTAGAGCAGTGATGGCGAACCTTTTGAGCTCAGTGTGTCAGCATTTTGAAAAACCCTAACTTAACTCTGGTGCCGTGTCACATACAGAAATTTTTTGATATTTGCAACCATAGTAAAACAAAGACTTATATTTTTGATATTTATTTTATATATTTAAATGCTATTTAACAAAGAAAAATCAACCAAAAAATGAGTTCACGTATCACCTCTGACATGGTTGTAATAGGTTCACCATCACTGCTCTAGTGGTACTATATAAGTCTTAACAACTTCCTTTCCTTAGATCTGTAATCAATAATGGGAATTCCAAGAGTTTAAAAGTATTAAAAGCATATTTTTGAAAATTACAAAAAAGGCGACAGAAAAGTACATGATTTAAATATTAGTTTAAAAATGTCACCTTTAAATTCTATTTATGATAGAACTAAACATACTAAACATCCTCCTCCCAAAAGATTAAAAGAACACTTAGATAATTAAAATGACAAGAGTGTAAGAATTTCACTTAATCAGTTACGTGAATTTAATTCAAAAGTCGTCAGTATTTTTCTTAAATTACTAAATACAGCAATAAAATCTACATGTAAAATATATACAAAATAGCCTTACAAAACTAAAAACAAAAACACGGGGAACAAGCTGGAATTACAACTGAAATACGGAAAGACTTCCTGAATAATCAATAGAAAAGTCACAGGAGAGAACCCTGATACCCAAGGATCAAAGGTGGAGACTGCATAGAGACTGATCATCTTTCTTGAATAATTGGTGTTTATTGCATGTAACATTATTATATTTAAAATCGTTTTTCTTGAGATATTGTTTATTGCATGTAACATAATATTTAAAATCGTTTTTCTTGAAATAAAAAAACTGAAAAAACATGCATATCAAAACACACACACACAAACACTAAGTCCGTCAAATTAGAATTTTCATTCATTTACTCTTTTTCTTAATGACTGTTCTTAATTTTTTTAAATATATTTTTTATTGCTGATAGTATTACAGATATCTCCCATTTCCCCTCCTTCCAGGGCCCTACCCAAACCTCCGGTCATTCATTTACTCTTAAAACACTGTGTCGCCCAAGCTTAGAGAATAAGACACACCCCACCGCCTTTATGGATGTGCCGGGAGTGCCTGATAATAAGGAATTTTGTCATGTAACCGAAAAAGCTTGGCTATTTTAGGCTTTTCCAACACATGTCAGGCCTGTATTAACTCCCACACGGAGGACTCTCAGCTAGATTTCCTGCCACTTCACTAATCACCACTTTCGAAACCTGGACTCAAAACATGATAATCTCTTCAACAAACTTGTACTTCATTTTACATGCGTGTGCGTGGGAGCACACATTTTCAGTGACCACTACGAACACCTGTGAAAGCTGCACAGCAACTCTGTGCATAAAGGGATCTTCCTGCCTGCCAGGTCTCTGGGTTATGGAGAATCCTGTTGTTCATCGCTTTCACCCAAAAGCCCAGAGGAAAAAGATTCCCAAAGCTGCAGATGTGGCAGATGTGCACACTGACATGAGGAAGGAGATGGGACATTACACTTGGATACGAGAACACAGGGTCTGACCACAGTGGGTGAGAGAGCTCCCACTGAAAGGATCCTTAGGCTTATGTTAGGGCTTTTTAACACACCACGGCGAGTTCGTGTTTCCTGATTCCTACACGGCGGTACTGCTCTGGAACGCAAAATAAAATAAAATAAAGACTGTTCAATGAAGAGTGGACCTGAACACGGAAGCCGGCGTGCCCGTGTCAGTTACTTCTGAGCCGGGGACACACCGAGGTCCTTTCCCGGGAAACAGCTCGAAACCAGCAGCGCTCCTTCCCCAGTCAATGTGGGGACGGGGGCGAGTGGGGACTAGTTCCATCATCGGTTCTTCTGGTTCGAACAAACGCCCGAGAACCGAAGTCGTTCCTCTGGTTCCCAGGCTGTCACAGCATTTGAGATGCAGTAACAGGAGTTGCACAACCTCCCTCTTCGGAAACATTCCCGGCAGGACGACTGGGCGCCAGCAAACCAGCCCCCGGGGGGCTGCTGCCTACCTGAGCAGGGTCCTATTTCTTGTGGCCAATTCCCGCTGAACACGGGAGCTGCAAAGCCTACAGCTAAAGACGAAAACGGACCAAAAAAAAAAAAAAAAGACGGGGGGCGGGAGAGAAGAGAGGCTTCCACGGGAAAAGCGTCGAGTACCAGGGAAGGACGCGTTCCGCTTGGGG
>NW_006295385.1:130089-134560 GCF_000327345.1 Myotis davidii | reverse complement strand
GGAGGCCTCGCGGGGCGGGGGCCGGGGAGGAGCTGCCAGAAAGCTCCTGCTGCGGGCGAGTGGGCATCCTGACGCTGGGATGCTCTCCCACCGTGGGCCATATGGACACAGTCCGCGGCAAGTACATTCTGAGCCCTTGGTTATGTTCTCATTAAGTCCTGGACTCTGCCAGTCTGAAAAAGTGTACGAACAGGAGCTTTTTAATCATTGTTTTTTTAAACATGACTAGAGAAATATTCAGCTTTCATTACAATGCACACACAACCCAGTCCATAGAAGATGGGTCTAGTCTAGATATATTCATTTACTCATTGAAGAAATATTTTTCTTTATTTTCTTTTTTCCCCATCACCACTCATCCTGCCTATCATTAAAGAAATATTTATTGGTCCTTTATTGTGTTCCAGATAATGTGTTCGTCTCTGGGAATATACAACGTTAAGCAAAAATCAGAGAAACCTGTTTTCAAACATACATTGAACAATTGGGGAAGGCATTGTGCTATCGCAGGGGAATACAAAGTTATGTCAGACATGGATCCTATTCTTCTAAATAGAGTTGCCAGATTAAATACAGACAGCCTAGTAAAACCTGAATTTCACACAAATAATGAATATATATTTTAGGCATTATTATATCCCATGAAGCATTTGAGATATATTTACACTAAAAAATTATCCATTGTTTTACAATTTTATTGGACATCTACTATTTTTATTTGCTAAATCTGGCAACCCTATTTCTGAAGCGTCAAGTTTAGCAAGAGAGCTATGATGCAGTTAAAACTGTACATGCTAGTATGACTTGGCTAAGATTTATGCTGAGTCAGTAGGTCTGCATTTATAGCAAACCACCAGGTGATGCCAATGCTATTGGTCTGAACACCACATATTGAGTAGCAAGTTGTACACTAAAAATAATGCAATGTTATATGTCAATGAAGATATATAGATATACATTTTAAAAGACTTTGTTTAGTAGAAAATTGACAACTTTTGAGCAGTGATATGCCATCATCAGAAATATGTATACAAAATGAATCTGACAGCCGGCTCAGTGGATAGAACATCGGCTCATGGACTGAAGGGGGGTTCCATCCTGATCAGGGCATGTGCCTCGGTTGCAGGCTCTGCTTGGGGCGTGGGCAGGAGGTAACCAATTGATGTGTCTCTCTCACATCGTTGTTTCTCTCTCTGCGTCTCTCCCCATCCCTTCCACTCTCTCTAAAAATCAATGGGAAAATACCTTCCAGTGAGGATTAACAAAAAATAAAAAAAATATGTCTACAAAATGAATCTGAAAGCTGCATGTAAATGACACATGTGAGAGTTTAAATAACTTCACATGCACTATTATTAAGTAATGTGCTGGATATTCATAGAGTGTGAATCATTATTGCTTGCAAATGGAAAGTGAATAGAAAATATGCTATTGAAGAACTCATAGTCCATTAGAGCAGGAAGGGAAAGCTTGATGGTACATGCAGGAAAAAGCAATGGTCCTAATTTTTTCTTCCACATTAAAAATAGCATCTATTTTATTTTCAAGAGACAATAAACACCAAACTTCCAGTGTGACTAGGCCCTCCATGAAGGCTCGTCACGCAGGACTGGGTGTTGGAAGCTGTTTCTGGGGCGGTGTCAGAAGCCTCAAGGGTAGATAGTTTTGAGTCTGACATCCTTAAAACCAAGAAATAGTATATTTTCCTTTCCAAATAAAGGAAAGAATTTGACCTTAGCTTTCAATCCGTTAAGCAGCTAAGGTGGAAGAATCCATGCTGACTGCACAATTCTCACACACAGTTCCCTTCAAGTGAGAGGAGGGCCTAACTACCAAGCCGGGGTGCCCTGCATTAGCTGAAGTATTCATGAAAAGTAGAACTCTATCTTAAAGGAAGGAGCAAGCTCAGGCAGAAGTCCTCAAGAAACAATGGCTATGTTTCACTGCTGCTTACCCTTCGGTTCTTCATCTTCTAAGCACTTAGTATATTTTCTTTCCTAGACACTAGGCGTTTACTTTGATCACAAATGCAACACTTGTGTGAATAAAAAAAATGGATTATCTTTTAACAGACATCCCCCCCCGCTTTTGAAGACTCATTTTCCTTTTTCTTCTCCTTTTAAATTAAAATGTATTTTATATGTAACAGTGTATAAAACTAAGGTATACAACATGTTAATTTGTTTCATTCATTATTATACATACTAGAGGTTCAGTGCACAAAATTCATGCATGGGTAGGGTCCTTAGGTCTGGCTGGCAATCAGGGCCAATTTGTGGGATGACCGGCAGGGCAATTGGGGGGACCCCTGCTGGCACCTGCCTTGGCTGGCCTGGGGTCTGTGAGCTGGGGACAGCTCTGCCCACTGGTGGTCAGTGCGTGTCATAGCAGCTGGTAGTTCTGCTGTTTGGTCGATTTGCATATTAGGCTTTTATTATATAGGATTTTACAGAAGACAAAACTAAGACTAAATATTTGTCCAAGGTTGCTTAGCGCCAAAGTGACTGAATTGGAATTGGAACCCAGGCATCTAATTCTATATCCTATGTTCTTTCCACTTTGAGATCTTTGTTTCTCTAAATTCTACGCACTCTCCACCAACTAAAACTATCAGTTCTATTCACCATAACATGCTGCATCAACAGTACTTCCTTTCTTCTTTTTTTCTTCTGCTTTTTGGTTTCTGTTTCCTCAGCAGTCCATACCAATAATTTGTATACAGTGGGTTCTCAGCACATGTTGATGCTTGACTAACTGGCTGCACCCTTCCTCTAGAAACCTCACCCAAATCTAGTAATGTTTTGCAATAATTTGAGTCAGATTTTGTTTATAATTGTAACCTTGTTGATAATTTACATGTGGTTTCCCATAGTGATACAACCGGTAATTATGTACAATTCTGATAATCCTTTCAAAATTTCCCCAATACCACTCTCTTGATACTGTTAGATAGGACAAAGGTCTCAAGGTCTGGGCAATTCTAAATGTTATTACTAAATGTTATTCTTCCTAAATGTAAAAATGTAGCATGGTATTTTGCAGATGCAGCTGGAAACAGGATGAGCCTGACAGGATAAATTTAGCCAAGTGCAAAGAAGAAATCAACAAAATAATGTATATAAGCAATGGCTAAGCCTCCCTTCAGGGGAAGCTTTGGATATGAATCTCCTGTCTCCTTTACTTGCAGCAACTTAAATAAAATTACCTTGCAACAACCACATCTAGTTCGTGAATAGGGCACCCCAAGTGGTGAACACCTTGAGTTTGGTAACAATATAGTTACACAGAATAATAGAATTCATGTAACCTAGGAATTCTGGGAGCAATATAAGGTGTCACACAAAATCGGTATAAATACTAGTACATAATGATCATTATATGAATGGAAGTAGAAATGTGGGACTGATAATCTTTTTTTTAAAACTTTTATTGTTGAGAGTATTACAGCTATTCCCCCTTTTCCCTTCATTACCCGCTCCACCCAGTTCCTGCCCCTTCCCAGGCCTTCAACACCTTATTGTCTGTGTCTGTAGGTAATGCATATATGCACATAAGTTATTTGGTTAATCTCTTCCCAGTCCTCTTTTCTGCTTCCCTCTGATATTCATCAGTCTGTTCCATGTTTCATGCATGCCTCTGGTTCTATTTTATCAGTTTATTTTGTTCATTAGATTCCTTGTTCATTTATTTTTAGATTCAATTGTTTGAGGTTTTTTAAAAAATATATCTTTATTGATTTCAGAGAGGGGGAGAGGGAGAGATTGAAACATCAATGATGAGAGAGAATCATTGATCAGCTGCCTCCTGGACATCCCCTACTGAGGATCGAGCCCGCAACCTGGGCATGTGCCCTTGATCAGAATCAAACCCAGGACCCTTCAGTCTGCAGGCTGACACTCTATCCACTGCCAAACTAGCTAGGGCTAGATTCAATTGTTGATAGATATGCATTTATTGTCATTTTATTGTTTATATTTTTTATCTTTTTAAAACATTTTATTGTTGAGAGTATTACAGGTGTTCCCTAATTTCCCTCCATTGTTCCCCTCCACCTGGTTCCCACCCTGTCTCAGACCTTCACCAACCTGTTGTTTGTGTCCATAGGTAATGCATATCCTATCTAATAAAAGACAAAAAGGGTAATTGACCGTACCTTCTCTACGCTTCCCATTGGTTAATCAGGGAGATATGCAAATTAACCGCCAAACAAGATGGCGGCTGGCAGCAACGCAGCTGAAGTGAGCAGGAGGCTTGCTTGCTCCAGTGATGGAGGAAGCCAAGGTTCCCCACCTGCCATGGCCCGGCTCTGAGCTCTGAAAGCAACAGCTACAAAAGCAACAAAGTTTCAATTATAGAAGCTAAACAAACCTCTGATACCTGCTTTTAGCCAGCCACAGCCTCAGAGCTGGAGCCAGGCCTAAGAGCTGGAGCCGGCTCTCAGCTCCAGTGACAGCTATAGAAGGTAAATAAA
>NW_006295385.1:129116-129673 GCF_000327345.1 Myotis davidii | reverse complement strand
CCCAGGCCAGGCTAAGAGACCCCCCCCCACCCCCCGAGTGCACAAATTTTTGTGCACCAGGCCTCTAGTCTATATATATAAAACCCTAATATGCAAATAGACTGAATGGTGGAACAATCAAACAACCAAACAATGGGTCGCTACAGTGTGCACTGACTACCAGGGGGCGCGCATGGAACATGGCGGGTGTTGGCAGCAGGTGGCAGAGCGTGGAACATGGTGGGCATCGGCTGTGTAGGATAATGGAACAGGTGAGCAGGAACGCCAGACCAAGGCAGGGCTCTGGTCGCTGTCCTCGGGGAGAGCCTCTGGTGGTTACTGAAAATTCTTTTTGCTCCTGTCCACCACAGTCCCACCGGGCGCTTGCACCTGCTGCCAGTCCAGCCCTGATCACTCTGTGCTATCAGTGGGTGCAAGTGGGAGCTGCCAGCCCTGATTGCCCCTGAGGGCTTCTCTACCTCCTCCTGCTCCTAAGGGGTGATCAGGGCAGCTGCCGCTGCTCACACCCACTGATGGCACCAGCCCTGCTCATATCCACTGCTGGCGCTGGCCCCAAT
>NW_006295385.1:119171-127405 GCF_000327345.1 Myotis davidii | reverse complement strand
ACGCATGTGCCCTGCCTGGGAACTGAACCATGACCTCCTGGTTCTTGGTCAATGCTCAACCACTGAGCCATGCTGGCTGGATGAATTTCTTTATCTGACCTTCAATTCTAAACAATAGTCTTGTAGAATAATCTTGGTTGCAGGTCCTTGCTATTCATCACTTTGAATATTTCTTGCCACTCCCTTCTGGCCTACAAAGTTTCTGTTGAGAAATCAGCTGACAGTAGTATGGGTGCTCCCTTGTAGGTAACTAACTGTTTTTCTCTTGCTTCTTTTAAGATTCTCCCTTTGTCTTTAACCCTTGGCATTTTAATTATGATGTGTATTGGTATGGGCCTCTTTGGGTACCTATTGCTTGGGGCTATCTGCTCTTCCTGGACTTGTAAGTCTATTTATTTCACCGGTTAGGGAAAGTTTTCTATCATTATTTCTTCAAATAGGTTTTCAATATATTGTTCTCTCTCTCTCTCGGCACCCCCATAATTTGAATGTTGGTATGCTTGAAGTTGTCTCAGAGGCTTCTCAAACTATCTTCATATTTTTGGACTTTTTTTTTTTCTCTTTTGTTTAGGTGTTTTTTGCTTCCTCAGTATTCCAAATCATTAATTTGATTTTTGGAATCCTCTATTGTTGAATCTCTGTAAATTATTCTCTATTTCAGTTAGTTTATTCTTAATTTCTGACTTGTCCTTTTTCATGTCTTTGAAATTCTCACTGAGATCCTTGACAGTCTCACTAAGTCCCGTAAAATTCTCATTGAGTCCCGTGAAGCTCTCATAAAGATCCTTGAGCAACCTTACAACCATTGTTTTGAACTCTGTATCCAGTAGATTTCTTGTTTCCATTAAATTGATTTCTTTGTCTGCATATTTCTCCTGTTTTTTTTTCATTTGTGACATGTTTCTTTGTCTCTGCAATTTGGCTGCTTCCCTGTGTTTGTTTCTATGTATTAGATAGGTCTGCTATGTCTCTTGGACTTGGTAGAGTCGCCTTGTATAGTAGGTGTCCTGTAGGGCCCAGTGGCTCAGCCTCCCCAGTCACCTGAGCTGGGCATTCCAGGTGCACCCCCTGTGTGAGCTATGGGCACTGTCTGTTGTAGTTGAACCTTGATTTATGTTTGTGTCAGAGGGAGGGATTGACCTCCAGGCCAATCAGTTGTGAGGATCAACTGCAACTACAGTTGAGAGCTGCTGTGCAGGAGCCGACCCTATGGAGCAGGACTTGCTTCAAGGGGACTCCTGTGCTCAAGGAGTCCACCCCTTGAGTCTGTCACTCATGGGTTGTAGGGTTGTAATCTGGCATCGTCAAAGTTGACCATCAGGTGCACTGGTTCTGGGGCCTTTGAGGAGGTGCAATGCCAGCCTCTGCCTGTGCCCTGTCCAGAGCCACCCAGCATGAGCTACAAAGCAATATGCAAGGGCTGCTACTTGTGTTGACCTTGGAGGTGCCCAGGAGAGGCCAAGCTGTGAACCAGAGTGGGCTGCCAGTAGTGCCAGGCCTGAGGCCACTTATTGAGAGTTATGGGGCATGCTGATTCCAGCTGCTGCTTATTTGAGAAATTTTAGCAAAGTCCAAAGCATGAGGCAAGAGAGGCCAGGTGTATGGAAAAGCAACTGGAAATGGCTTGGTTGAGCCTGCAAGTAGGGTGGGGTGGGATCTCAGGGAATCACCAGCGGGGTGCAAAAAGTGTGAGCCAGGCTGATGGAGATTCAATATGAAGCAGTCTATCAGCTCTGTGGCTGAGAGGGCTCAGCAAATGAACACTGACCTCTGCCAGCACTTCTGTCTGGGAGAAAGCTGCTCCTTTAGTTCTTGCCATGACTCCAAATAATTGAATTCTCCCCTGAATGTCCCAGGTTTAAGCTACTATCCTGGTGCTGGAGCTCAGAGAAAGTGAGTCCAAGCAAGTTCATGCGTAAGCCTTTTAAGAGGAACTGCCTAGGACTCCTGCAGCTTCTGTGCCACTCAGCCACAATCTCCACTGGTATTTACAGCCGAAAGTTATGGGGACTTCTATTTCCAGCACTGGGGCCTGGTGTGGGGGAGGGACTCTTTACTCCTCGGGGAAACTTCCACAGCCAAAATATCCCTTCTGATTTTAAACCACCACAAGTGGCCAGTTCCATGATTCCACCCTGCATCCCTGCCCCTCCTCCCAGTCTCAATGTGGTTCTTTAATTCCCTAGCTGTAGGACTTCTTTCAACTAGATTTTAGTTGGTTGTGAATGATGGTAGTTCTGCATTTTAGGTGTAAATTTTGATGTGGTTGTGGGAGGCCATCTTGTCCAGAGACTGCTGCTTATTTCTTCAATAAAATATATTATTTTATCAACAACAGTTTACATGTAAATGGATGTACAAGGAAATTAAGAACCTTGGTACCCAAGTACATATTTCACTGCGTAAGGACAGGATAATATTGCCAATGATAACAAAGGCTTCTGGGAAATTAAACTGCTTCTGGGTTATAATCTAGCTTCAGCATTTGTGTGAATTTACAAGTGCTCTGTCAGGGGAAGTCAGGTAGCAAGGCAATGAGTGAGCCCTGGAAACACTGGGCCACCACAGTAGGTACTAAAATGTGGGCTAGGTTTGAAACACATGATGTGAAGAAGTTAAAGAGGGAAGGGGGGCTTCTTTGTGTGTTCTCATCCTAGGTTCTCAATGGCCAACCACCCACTCTCAGGATTAGGTTGAAGTACACAATATTAGTAATTGTTAATATCCATCTGTGAGATGGACATCCTCAGATGGTCCAAGCTGATGGTCCTTGCCCATAGACATAGAGGAAAGGTCAGGAATTCCATCCATACATGGTCCAAACAAGTGTGTCTCTCTCTATGTGTGTGTGTGTGTGTGTGTGTGTGTGTGTGTGTGTGTGTGTGTGTAGTGTGTGTATTTGGTAGACACAAATCTGAGCCAGTTTCACCTCCATGCTCAGCCCTAGAGTATGAAGACAATGTAAATGTAGGAGGCAGTTTATATCTTCATGGTCCTCAATATGTTCTATCTCTCTCTCCCTCTCCCTTCTTCTCTGAAATCATTAAAAATATATTTAAAAATAAAATAAAATAATTGTTGATAGATGTGTATTTATTGCCTTTTTTGTTGTTGTTAATCCTCACCAGAGGATATTTTTTCCATCAATTTTTAGAGAGAGTGATGGTTGCCAGAGGTGGGAGTGGTAGGTGGGCAAAATGGATCAATAGCGTCAAAAGGTACAAACTTCTAGTTATAAAATAAGTAAGTCATGGGGGTGTAATATACAGCATGATGACTGTAGTGAATAATACATATTTGTATATTTGAAAGTTGTTAAGAGAGTAAAGTTTAAAAGTTCTCATCACAGAAAAAATATTTTTTTAACTATGTGTGGGTGATGGATATTAACATTTACTGTGGTGACCATTTTGTAATATATACAAATATTGAATCATTATGTTGTACACCTGAAACTAATATATTGTTATCTGCCAATTATATCTTAATTAAAAACATAAAATAAAACAAAGTACCAATTTTTGTATCTAAAAAAGCAAAAAGATAAGCCAGAGTGGACGTGGTTGGAAGAAGGTAAGTGCCACTCAATTGGTACTCCTCCAAGTCCCTGAGAATTTTGCTTCCTAAAGATCCCACTGGTTAACTAGCATCTGTGTCTCTAGTTCAAGCTTACAAGAAAGAGAATCTAATTGGAAATACCTATCATCTCTGCTGGGTAAAGATTTCATTCCATATGACCTCTACTCTTAGGTGCCTTTCTGTGGCCAGATAGCTGATAAAATATTATTTCTGAGTGTGTCTGTGAAGTTTCTCTGGAAGAGATTAACATTTGAATCAGTAGACTGAGTAAAGAATATTTTCCTTGCTAATGTAGGTGAGCCTCATCCAATCCATCCTGTGGGCCTGACTAAAAGAAAAGGTAGGGGAAGGGTGAATTGAGCTGATATATCGATCTTCTTCTGCCCTTGGACATTCATTGGTGCTTCTGATTTTTGGGCATTCAGACTTGCCCCTTGTCCTTCCTAGGAGTTGGAATGAATTACACCACTGACTTTCCTGGTTCTCTTGCTTGCAGATGGCAAATCATGGGATTTCTCCACTTTTATAACCACACTAGAGGCCTGGTGCACAAAATTCGTGCACTCGGGGGGGGGGGGTCCCTCAGCCCAGCCTGCACCCTCTTGCAGTCTGGGAGCCCTCAGGGGATGTCCGACTGATGGCTTAGGCTTGCTCTTCACAGGGAGCAGGCCTAAGCTGTCAGTCAGACATCCTTAGCGCTGCCGCAGAGGTGGGAGAGGCTCCTGCCACCGCTGCTGTGCTCACGAGCCACGAGCCCAGTTTCTGGCTGAGCGGTGCTCCCCCTGTGGGAGTGCACTGACCACCAGGGGGCAGCTCCTGAGTTGAGCGTCTGCCCCCTGGTGGTCAGTGTGTGTCATAGAGGCTGGTCGTTCTGCCGTCGGGCCGAAACCATCTCTCTGACATCCCCCGAGGGGCCCCAGATTGTGAGAGGGCGCAGCCAGGCTGAGGGCACAATCAGGGCCGGGAAGGGACATGGGAGGTTTGTCAGCTGGGGATGGACCATGGGAGGGCTCTAGGGTGTGTTCGGCTCATCTTGCTCAGTCCCAATTGGCCGGACCCCAGCAGCAAGCTAACCTACCAGTCAGAGCCTCTGCCCCCTGGTGGTCAGTGCACATCATAGCAACTGGTCGACCAGTTGACGGTCTGCCTGCTGATGGTGAGTGCATGTCAGAGTGAGTAGTTGAGTGACCCTCATCCCCCGAGGGGCCCCAGATTGTGAGAGGGCGCAGCCAGGCTGAGGGCACAATCAGGGCCGGGAAGGGACATGGGAGGTTTGTCAGCTGGGGATGGACCATGGGAGGGCTCTAGGGTGTGTTCGGCTCATCTTGCTCAGTCCCAATTGGCCGGACCCCAGCAGCAAGCTAACCTACCAGTCAGAGCCTCTGCCCCCTGGTGGTCAGTGCACATCATAGCAACTGGTCGACCAGTTGACGGTCTGCCCGCTGATGGTGAGTGCATGTCAGAGTGAGTAGTTGAGTGACCCTAGCATATCACTAGCATATTATGCTTTGATTGGTTGAATGGCCAACTGGACGACTGGACACTTAGCATATTAGGCTTTTATTATATAGGATAAGCCTATTTTTATTTCTCTCACTATATACGTGTGTGTGTGTGTGTGTGTGTATAGGTATACTACATTTATATATATAAATAAGTAAATAAGTTTAAAATATATATATGGTACCTTCTATTGGTGCTGTTTCACTGGAGAATCCTGACTAATACAGTAAAATGTAAAATTTCCCTTTTATTGATAAGTGAAAACTTTTTTTGGAAAATAATTACATAGGCCCTTTATTTTGTTTTGTTTTTAAGTCACAGCCATGGCCTATTCTTTAAAGTGTAAATCTAGTAATTCTTTTGTTTTCTGGTATGATTTTGTTAATTAATAGAATGATGAGCTTGCTGATTAAATGTAGTGCTCATACAAGGTAAAGATAGCCCAAAGAAATGTATACAATTGCAAGGCATATTTTAATCAATTTTAATCTTCTACGGCCCCTACCCATCCTTTTGTAGAGCTACAATGCAGCTCTTTGGCCCCTTGAGTTTGGCTCTTCCTAAGCCTTAGGAGTACCCTAATTAAGTTAATAACAATGTACCTACCTATATAGTTTAAGTTTAAAAAATTTGGCTCTCAAAAGAAATTTCAATCGTTGATATTTGGCTCTGTTGACTAATGAGTTTGCCGACCACTGGGCTAGAGCAACTCATGGAACTCAGGAAACCAGTTTATTCACTGGATTACTGGTTTAATGCAAAGCATAAAAGGATATGAGTCACTAGCCAGAGGAAGAGATGCATAGGGTAAAGTCTCAAAAAGAAGTTTCTGTCCCCATGAGGTTTGAGGCCCAGCACAGTGGCCCATGGCTGTGTTCTGGTTTAGCAACCTGGAAGCTCTCTGAACCCTGTACAGAACTTTTGGATTCTTATGGAGGCTTCAATACTTAATCATGATTGATTGAATCATTGGCCATCGGTGATTGCCCCAAGAAGTAACCACTATAATAAGCTTGGCCAGATGGAAAGAATCCAGGGGACATCCACTCCACAGACAATTGGACAGTGAAAACCAGGATTCCTCTAATAATCTCTCTTCCCCTGCCTGCTGCGTATTACATTGGTAAGAGGATGCTAAGGCTCTCCATGGTCACTTTAAGTAGTTAGCCAATGGAACTTCTCCACCTGCAACTGGCCGAGGATGTTATATTCATACCTATTCTTAGGTTCAAGGTGTCAAAGAATGATGTGACCCTCACTCAGTATTTGAAATTAAACAACAAACTCGAATTGATTGCTAACCATAGTTAAAAGGCACAGTTTTTCTGAGCGCCCTGCCTATAAAACTGCTGATAGGGCTGTATAGGAGAAGTATGGAGTTCAGGGACTAGAGGATTTGCGAAAGTTTACGGAGTAAATACATCTTCTGCAGGAGCCTGGTTACTCAAATAAAGCTGCTCTTTGGTGGTCACTGTGGCATATTTATTGGGATGAGTCTGTGATTGGCTGACTTTTGAGTAAGGGGCTGACATTGATTGGTCGCCGGGGTGAGTTGCAGTATATATAAGACAATCAGGCTTTTCCTAGGGGTGTGGAAATTTGTTTTTATTTTTTCAACAGCTTCACTAGTATTAAAGTAGAAATTGTCCTTTTATCACAGGCAGGCTTCTTCTGTGCATTTCTCAACTGGTTAGAAGCTGGAGAGAGGAAGGCTGTGAGTGGTGCCCCTGAAAGCTTCCGGAAGGGGTAAGAGTAGGGCTGAAACAAGCTGCCTTTCAGCTGGAGGTAACTGGAGAGTTCCTTAAATTTAGAGTTACTGTTCAACCACCTCTTTGAGAAGAAAACTTAGATGAGACATCACCTGAGAGCTAGCACCTGCTTCCGTTTTATCTAGGACACAGTAGGAAAGCAGGCGTTTTGGTCTTACATCCCTATTAAGATGGTTGAAAGGAAGCTGCTTTTTTGGTGTCTCCTCATCTATGTTGATTCTGGCTCCAATGTGCACGAGGGCTCCCTTTGCTGCTCAGATCACCTCCTCAAAGCCCTGGACACAAGCTCTGAGGGGATGTGGTGCTGTTGCCTGGGCCCAGCTCAGGAGATGGTGGTCCTTGCTCATAATTGTGGATTCTACTGTGCTCGTCAGTCTCTGGAGTGCCACTGTGCAGTATGGTCAGGAGTTCAGACTTGCAACACAGGCAGAAGTTAAAGAGCTTTTTCCAGCCCAGCCAATTTTGCTCAGTGGCTGAGCATCGACCCATGAACTAGGCGGTCAGGGTTTGATTCCTGGTCAGGGCACATGCCCAGGTTTTTGGCTCGATCCCCTGGTGGGGGCATACAGAGGGCAGCCAATCGATGATCCCCGCCCCCATCATTGATGTTTCTATCTTTCTCTCTCTTCCTCTCTGAAATCAATTAATCTAGAGGCCTGGTGCATGGATTCGTCCACTGGTGGGGTCTCTCAGCCTGGCCTGTGGGGATCAGACTGAAACTGGCAGTCTGACATCCCCTGAGGGGTCCCAGAGTGCAAGAGGGCACTCTGCAAAGTTGCTGTCACTCAGCAGCTCCTGTGGTGAGGCTCTGCCCCCTGGTAGTCAGTGCATGTCATAGCTATTGGCTGATTGGCCAGTCAGCCAGTCTGCCAGTTGCTTAGACTTTTATATATAGAGATATACACTGAGTGGCCAAATTATTATGACCACCTGACGTTTGTAGGCAAATTAGCTATAATTTCACACTGAAGTTGCTAGAGTGCCAGATCATTATAAATAGGGAAGCAGGTTGTTTACCACGACAGTAGAAGTGATTTTTTTCGGAAGATATGGGTAAGCAACGCGATTTAACAGCCTTTGAACGTGGGATATATGTATACACACACTGAGTGGCCAGATTATTATGACCACCCCCATCGTACTTCATTGGGCCACCTTTTGCCTTCAATACTGCAGCAATTCTTCTTGGCATTGGACTCCATGAGATGTTGAAAGGAGATGTGAGGAATCTGACAACATGTATGATGAATTGCACTGTCCAGTTCTGTGAGATTTGATGGTTGTGGAACCAGCTGCCTGATGGCTCTTTTAACTTCGTCCCACAAATGCTCAATTGGATTGAGATCTGGTGATTGTGGGGGCCACCTAAGCAAGGAAACGTCT
>NW_006295385.1:112172-117540 GCF_000327345.1 Myotis davidii | reverse complement strand
CGGCAGTCCGGGGCAAGGGGCCGATCCTGTGATTGGAGGTTGATGGGGGTCAATGCCTGAGGGCTCTCAGTATGTGAGAGGGGGCAGGCTGGGCTGAGGGACACTCCCCCCCCCACCCCACATCCAGTCCACGAATTTCGTGCACCGGGCCCCTAGTATATATATAATTTTTTAAAGAGACTTTTCCAGAGTCCAATGGGGAAAGCACCATAAAGGCAAAACCTTTCTGACGGGTTCTCTTAAATTCCATCCCTGCTTTCTTCCTGACTCTTCTCTTAGCATTACATCTCTTTACCTGTGCTGCTATAATCTTTTCTCAGGAAATCCCAGGTACCCCCAGGCATTGATCTTTCCCCAGGTCAGTAAGCCTTTTTTCTCTACAGCCCTCAGTTCTCCTCATCTAAATCCTTTGGTCTCATCAGCTCTTCACAAACTTTAATGTGCTTAATTACTCAAAACCTTATGAAAATGCTGATTCTGGTTCATTAGGTCTTGGGTGGGGCTTGAGAGTTAGCATTTCTAACAAGTCCAGATGATGCTCCTCCTGTTGATCTGCCACCCCAGTTTGAATAGGAAAGTTCTAACATGCTAGACAGGGAATTCATCAGGACAGAAAGGAAACGCTGATGACATGATTAACACCAAGTGGAATCTGATGGCATGATTAACTCTTAAAGTGGAATCAGAGCTGGGTTGGGGCTCTGCACATCAATACCCATTTTGGCCTTTCAGTACTGTGAGCTGTAAACTTCAGTGCTTCATTATGGCATTAAGGGGCTACAGGCATGGTGCCTTTATGGGTTCCTTCCTCCATAAAAAATGTAAGTAATTATATTTTACAATTATTTTGGTACAAAGATGAATATAATCCAAGCTGAATTCATTATCATTATTTAAAAAATATTTTTTCTTCTGATTTTAAAAGAAACAAAAATTAAAACACTTCCATGGGGCATAACTGTATCATGGGCCTTATGTACTGTATCTATTATCCTATATAATAAAAGCCTAATATGCTAAGTGTCCGGTCATCTGGTTGGCTGTTCAACCAATCAAAGTGTAATATGCTAATGATATTCTAAGGCTGCTCAACTGCTCCCTATTACATGCACTGACCAGGGGGTGAGCAGACAATCGGTAGGTTAGCTTGCAGCTGGGGTCCAGCCAATCAGGACTGAACGAGATAGTCCAGACACGCCCTGGAGCCCTCCCGCAGTCCCTCCCCGGCAGGCCAACCTCCCGTGTCCCTCCTCAGCCCTGATTGTACACGGGTGGGATCCCTCAGCCTGTCCTGTGCCTTCTTGCAATACAGGACCCCTTGGGGGATGTGGAAGAGCTGGTTTTGGCCTGATCCTGCAGGCCAGGCCAAGGGACCCCACTGGTGCACGAATTCGTGCACCGGGCCTCTAGTGTCTAATAAATAAGTTAACCCTAGTGGGTCTGATACCCAACCAAAGTCTGTGCCTGACTCTTTGTACTCAAAATGTTGGAGTTTGGAGTAAGGAAAGGTTTATTGATCAAAAAGTTGCCAACTGAGAAGCTAGGAGACGTAATGGTACCTCAAATCTATCTTACTTGCTGCACTAGGTTACGGGTTTTTAAATGGTAAAGGGGAACATGGAGCTCCATCGCGTAGCTCTCCACAGAGATGGCTGCGGCTTCAGTGCCCGACGTTTCGAGAAAAGGTCTCACGTGGATAATTGCAGGGGTCCCACGTTGAGAATTTTGGTCTCAATTCAGAGAACAGAAAAAGCCAGTGGTAGCTGAGACAGTAGAGGAGGTGAAGAAAGAACCTAGCCTGGTGTGTCCACCCTTACGAAGCCGAACATACATGCCACCTGAACATCTCCGGAGGCGTTTGGAATCTGACATTGAAGAATTTTCTGGCTCATCTGCCCTAGCAATTGGGAGGACAAACCCCTGGAAGATGGCCATCTGAAGTTCAGTTTCTTGGCATGTTTAGCTGATGACTTGGGCCATGCCATGCCTAACGAGATGTGCAGGGTCAGAGATGTTCTTGAGTTCTACAATGTGCCTGTTCAAGATAGAGCTAAATTTGATGAACTTGTGGCCAGTAATCTGCCTCCCAATATAAAAATCACTTGGGGCTACTGAGCAGTTCAGAAGAGGATTTGAAATTATTGTAATCATCCCCCCGCCCCCAACAAGGAGGCTACCTATCAGACCCTTTTGATACTTTGAAATACTATCAGAACTGTTCTCTAAAACCACTTTTTCTGTGGAAGAATGAATTATTTTTTTTTCTCATAACATCATGAATTGACAACAAGATTTTCTTTTTTTCACATCGGCTGAAACTTTAAAAAATAGAATCAGGTCATTAATAACTTACGAAAAATTTCTTCTTCAGACACTCTAATTAACTTGGGTTTAACATATAAGGTGATGGCGTGTTCGGAAGTGGTTGTATTCTTCATAGGCAAGAAAACATTTTAATTCTGTCAGTATTCTTAAATCTAAGGTAGTATTATATGCAGAATATATACAATTGAGGAAACAGATTAGATATGTATAAAAGAAACATAAAAGTCTGTGGGCAATATAGAAAGATGTTTCACTGTTTGGCTTACTGCACAACGAGAAATAGTAGAGAATGATTCTGTTCATTCTGAAGTAATCTCTATTGAAATTAAAGTAGATTTCTTGAATTGTGTTGTTTTTAATTTTTTTAAAGGTGAAATTTGTTTTTCTGCCTTGCCATTTCCTTAGTATAAGTATTATAAATGAAAAAAAGAATATATGTCAATTATTAAGTGTTATGACTTTTTCTGTAACAAATATACCAGATTCTATAAAAAAGGGGGCAGGGGGAACATGGATGCCGAAGTGCTGGTGGGGAAGGCTTTAGTTGAAGGACTTCCGAACTTGGCCATTTATGGTAAAGGGACATCAACACTGAATCTTTCTGGAAAATGTACACTTGACTTCTGTAAAGGTCCCAAAGCTCAAGTTCTGGTTATGATCTGTTCCTTCAGTTCCACTGGGGGGTGAGCAGGGATGAGACTTTGGTTCTAGGTGCAGCTGGAGGTCAAAGTTCTCTCATCTGCCCATGCTTCCACTGCATGCCCCGTGGTCCTGGGCTGCTGTTGGCACCCTAACAAACAGCACAGGACTGTTTTGAGCTGGCTCTGCAGTTACAGGACTTTTAGACCAACTACACCAGTGATGGCAAACCTATGACACGCGTGTCAGAGGTGACATGCGAACTCATTTTTTTGGTTGATTTTTCTTTGTTAAATGGCATTTAAATATATAAAATAAATTCAAAAATATAAGTGTTTGTTTTACTATGGTTGCAAATATCAAAAAAATGTCTGTATGTGACACGGCACCAGAGTTAAGTTAGGGTTTTTCAAAATGCTGGCATGCTGAGCTCAAAAGGTTTGCCATCACTGAACTACACACATCTGCCATGAGAAAGAACGTCTCCGAGATGGAGCTATCTAAATTCCTAAGAAGGATAAAAAAGATATTTTAAATAATTTATATTTTTTTATTGATTCCAGAGAGAGGGAGGAAGAGGGAGAGAGAGAATTAAAAACATCAATGATGAGAGAGAATCATCGATTGGCTGCCTCCCACCAGGGATCAGGCCTGGCCAGCCCATCGCGCCTCTGTACTTCCTGTCAGTCTCTATGTGTTCTCCACTCTCTGTCCTTAGCTACCAGGGTTCTCTCCAGCTTGTCTTCAGTTGGATATTCAGGATGATTTTTCTATTTTAGTTGTAAGTCTAGTTTGGTCTTTGTAGAATGTTAGTGTAGCTTCCACTTAATCCACTGCCATCATGGAATTCAGATAAAAATATTGAACTGCCTTAAATTTGCAAAGCATCTCTCTTTCTGTGGCACTACATTAATATCAGCACAGGAATTAAGTCAATTTGTTCATTCCCCTCTTTGCTGCTTTCCAAACTGTGCTCATTTGGGTTTGTCATGAATTAAAGAAAAGGGTATAACATTTAAAAAATATTTTTAAATTGATTTTAGAGAGGAAAGGAGATGGAGAGAGATAGAAACATCAATTAAGAGAAAGAATCATTGATAGGCTGCTTCCTGCACGTCCCCTACTGGGGATTGAACCCACAACCCAGGTATGTGCCCGTGATCTCCTGGTTCAACCACTGATCAACACTGGCTGGGCTAGGGTGCAATATTTTAATGGCTGTTCCATTAATTACCAAAAGAGGAGTTTTGAGACTCTTACTACAGGAACTTAATTACACTTATAGTCAAGGGCCTGTAGTTCTGCTCCATTTTCATCTCCAGGTATTTTGTTCTTACAGTTACAATAATATAAAACAAATGCAGTGTGGCCTCAGTGGTTGAAGGGAGATTGGCAACCTGCCTGCTCAGCTTCTCCTCCATCCTTCCCTGGAGGCTTAGGACACCTCAGGAATATGAGGGACTCAGTTGGAGCCCCCAGTTGAACCCACAGTCCCTAGCACACTTTACATATGAGAAACCGGAAGTCCAGAGAGTGTGATTGTATCCTCTTTAAAAAAAAAAAAAAATTTCACCATAGCCAGTATGGCTCAGTGGTAGAGGGTTGGCCCATACACCAAAGAATCTTGGGTTCGATTCTCAGTCAAGGGCACATATCTGGGTTGCAGGTTCATTCCCTGGTCCTGTCCAGGGCAAGTGCAGGAGTCAACCAATCGATGTGTCTCTCTCACATTGATGTTTCTCTCTCTCCCCGCTCCTTCCCTTCCACTCTTTCTAAAAATCCATGGAAAAAATATCCTTGGGTGAGGATAAAAAAAATAAAAATAAGTATAAATAAATTTACCTGTGTTTCCAGATATTACAACTAGCCTGCTTATTCTAGAATTTAAATAGAATTAGCCAGCCTGTTAGCTCCAGTACTTGCCTTTCTTTCAGACGGAATGGTTGGTCACTTTGTTGCTCTGAATGCTTTTGATCCCAGAACCACGCCCTGATTTCCTGGAAAAATAGAAAAGCCAGAATGGAATTGTCAAGGCAAACAATGTCCTGCTACCCAGGAAGAGATAATAATAGCACTTAGATACTTAGAATAAGCAGGGTCAGGCCTGGTTCTATACACTTTTCCTGGCAGGGTAAGAGGTGGGTGACATCTTACTAGTATATGTGCTTAAGGCACAGAGTGTCAGTACCTTGTCTGTGTCCTGGTTATTCCGTTGTAGAGTCAGGCATGAACCCAGGCAGTCTGCCTCAGGGGTCCGACTCTCAATCCCTCTGCTATGGGAATAGCCTTGAAAGTTCCCATCTCAGTAGTGACAGTTTCTGCTTTTGAAAAAAATTCTTTTCTCTTTCTTTTTCGCTTAGCTTCTGCTGCCTCTTCAAGGAACTGAGTCACTTTTCAACATCCT
>NW_006295385.1:106828-112112 GCF_000327345.1 Myotis davidii | reverse complement strand
TCCACCCGCCGACAAAAATTTCAGATCTTGATCGTGATCCTAATTATTCCTCACTTTTGTGCTCATGGGAAACTATTGTGATATAGATCAACCTTGGGAGCTCAGGGTGGGGTTCCTGGGGGCTGCTGTGAGTCAGCGGCAGAGCCATGGGAAGGCTATCTCTGGTCCTCAGAGCCCTTGCTGTCTGTCACCCCACACCCTCATGCCTGGATGCTATGTCTGCATCTCAGTACTAAGCCCTCCCAACTTGGCCAAACCCAGCTGCAACCCTGCCTATATCCACCGGTATCTACTAGCAGATACCTACTGGTGCAATACACAGAGCTCCTGCCATCGGTGAGATCGATGCTTTCCCATCTCTGGGGAGCACCTGAGTGTTCAGACAGAAGATAGTCTCTGAAGTCAAGCTGCTTAGATTCAGTGCTGGCCCTATGACTAGCTTGGAGACATTGAGTAGGTGAATTAATTCTGTGCCTCAGTTTTCTTATCAATAAATTGCAAATTGTTATACTACCCACGTCATTGAGCTTCTGTGAAGAATGAATGAGATAATACATGTAAAGCTCTTGAAACAGTGTTGGTTCATAGTGAAGAATTAGTAAATAGTGCCATTTATTATAATGAAAGGGTTGGCAGCAGGAGAGAAAAAATGTGACCTCCTGTTATCATTTGAGCATATATTTTTAAAATATATTTTTATTGATTTCAGAGAAGAAGGTAGAGGGAGAGAAAAATGTCAGTGATGAGAGAGAATCATTGACTGGCTGGCTCCTGTACAGCCCCCACTGGAGATCTAGCCCACAACCCGGGCACGTGCCCTGACTAGGAATTGAACCAAAACCTCCTGGTTCATAGGTCAATGCTCAACCACTGAGCCACACTGACTGGGCCATTTGAGCATATTTTAAGACTGGAATTCTAGACGTTGTCTTTCACTACCCTAGTGGAAACCCTTCCATTGTATAATCAAAGGAACACAGGTATCTCAGGCTCAGAATAAAAGCCTTTGTCCAAATATGTCCCTCTATGTGGGGACAAAGTGGAGGCCCAATTTGAAATATTAGCTTCCTGGGAGTTGTCAGATTAGGGTTGTCAGTGACGCTGACTCCACTATGTCTGTTAATCATAGTAGTCTGTGTTATATCACCAAATCATATCTTATTCACTGGTTTCACCTTTACCAGCGGAAAATCCATGTATTACTCCATGGACAGACACTCCCAACTCTGAGCTCAATTTTCTTCCTCATCATATGTCAGCACCTTAGGTTCCTGACTTTGTTCTGTCTTGTCTGGGATTCTTCCCTTTTATATCTTGGTCTTCCTGCCTTACCCACATTCTTTTCTTTTAAACAAATTTTACTGTGAAAAATGCTACACATAAATTGGTGTGGTGGACACAGGGATGAAGAACTCGGTCCCAGCTCCCAGGAGCATGGCCTGCAAAAAGCCCTCAGTCATGAGCCTCCAGTTGTGTGGATGGCCTCAGCTGAAGAGACCTGGTCAAGGTCAAGATCTTCTCCCAAGGTGGCTTGCATCCAGTGACTGATCAGCATGGGGAGATTATATATATATATATAATCTACAGTGATGACAAACCTATGACACGCGTGTCAGAGGTGACATGTGAACTCATTTTTTGGGTTGAGTTTGCTTTGTTAAATGGCATTTAAATATATAAAATAAATATCAAAAATATGTCTTTGTTTTACTATGGTTGCAAATATCAAAAAATTTCTATATGTGACACAGCACCAGAGTGTGTGTGTGTGTGTGTGTGTGTGTATATATTCACAAAAACATTTAAAAAATAGTAATAAAATAAGCATTCTGCTACCTCCATCTAACTAAAAATATAGACTATTTTACCAGTACTTTGAAGCCCACTCCATTATGTTCCCTTCTCTGTCTGTACCCTTACCCCAGGCAATTGTTATCTGAATATTGTGTCAATCAGTGTTTTGTTTTTTCTTTATATTAAAATAAAAAATATATATTTACATTAAACTGAACGATTTATATATTTGCCCTGCTTTTAAATTAAGGAATGTACATTTTTAAATATAAATATATTTATTGATTTCAGAGAGAAAGGGAGAGGAAGAGAGAGATAGAAACATCAATGAGAGAGAATCATTGATCAGCTGCCTTCTGCAAGCCCCCTACTGGGGATTGAGCCCGCAACCTGGGCATGTGCCGTGACTGGGAATCGAATCACAACCTCCTGATTCATAGGTCGATGCTCAACCACTGAGCCACACTGGCTGGGCTATATTTGTCCTGTTTTTGAGCTTTAAATAAGTGCAACCTCATAATGATGCTTTTGTAATTATCTAGTTATTATTAACAGGAAAGAATTAAAGGGAAGACTAGATAATATAGGCATACCATTTATTTATTTATTATTAGTTTTTAATCATCACCCAAGGATAATTTTCCATTGATTTTTTAGAGAGAGTGGAAGGTGGGGTGGGGGTGGGGAGAGCGAGAGAGAGAGAGAGAGAGAGAGAGAAACATCGATGTGAGAGAGACACATTGATTAGTTGCCTCCCACAGAGGCTCCCCGACCAGGGCTGAGGATTGAGCCAGCAACCGAGGTACCTGCCCTTGACCAGAATCGAACCTGGGACCTTTCAGTCCATAGGCCAATGCTCTATTCACTGAGCAAAACTGGCTAGGGCTAGGCTTGCCATTTATATAGTTTTGCTAATTCAACACTCTCCCCTGCTGATTGGTGGAGGAAGGGACTGGACAAAGGCAGGTTAGATGCATGCCCAGTAAGGTCTGAGTGATGTGGGATGGTGCTTGCCCATCAATCACACTGGGGAGGGAGTCAGTGGCCAGAATGGGTGTGGCCACTGCAAGTACAAGAAACCTGAATATTTAAACTTCTAAACAAAGAAGTGCTCTCTCTCTTGGCTCCAGGCAGCAGGCTCTTGGGACTCCTGTTGCAGGGGGCTGTGCTCCCCTATGCCCACATGGTTCACAGCCATGTGGGACCCTCATAATAGGCTAACAAAATTTAATTAGCTTGGATGCTGAACTACATCTGGCCTGCTACATGGAATGGAAGCTCTGGACACGGGCCATGCTTTTGGCTCTCCTGCGACCCCTGCAGCACCTTTTCCAGGACTGGCTTAAGGAACATGGGACTGTGGAACCCAAGGAATGTAACTTCACATAAATAAAGCCTTTTCCCACATCTCATTCTCCTGTGGGGGGCTTTCAAAAATTCTTATTTCAGTGGTACCCCAAGAACCTCACTTCCACGAGCGACAGAGGAATTCAGTTTTCTGGTAACAATACCATTACACCATCATTTGGTACTCTGGCCTTTCCTTCCACATTATTTTTTTCCAGGTTTGTCCCAAACTTAAAATATATATAGCTTTAGTTAAGCTCCCTCCATCAACTTTTTTTCCCCCTTCAAAATAGCATTCCATTGTGTGAATGGTTTAGCATTCAGTTACTGATTCTATAGCTGACAGACATTTGGAATGTTTCCAGTTTTTTGGGTTTTTTTTTCTATTATGAACAATTTTCCTAGGAATATTCTTAAACCTGAGAATAGAAGCCTTGGGTCATAGGGTATATATATCCTAAAACTTCTTAGAGAATGCTAACAAGTGAAGCAAATTGATTGTACAAGTTTATACTCCTACCAGGAGTGTTTGTGAATTCCCATTGTTCTACATTCCTCATTCTTGCTAACACTTGGTATAGTTCATGTTTTGTTTCTCCCCTCCCACCCCAATGGTGGTATGAATATTTCATTGTTTTAATTTATTTCCCTACTTACTAATAAGGATGACCATCTATATATATACAAAAGCCTAATATGCAAAGTGTCCTCTCGTGAGTTCGATCACTCACTATGACATACGCTGACCACCAGCAGGTGGTGTGGAACATGACAGGTGACCAGCAGCAGCGGTGGGGTGCTGAGGAAGAGAGGGAAGGAGGAGGCGGGGAGATGGGGAGGCAGGGAACCTGATCGGCCCTGATTACCAGCCAGGCCTAGAGACACTACCCGTGCATGAATTTCGTGCACCAGGCCTCTAGAATTTTCATAAATGTACAGGACATTTATGCTTTCTTTTCTGTGAAATGCCAGTATTTTTGTCCTCCCATCTTCATTCTTTAAAATCAGACAGACATGTTAATAATGACTTTCATTTATCTCCTCCAGCTGTATGATACTCTGTTCATCAGCATTCCTAGTTCAACAAGTGGCCCTCATTTGGCAAATGTGCCAAAAATCAAGTTTCCTAGAGATAAGTCGATGTGCCAAAAGCTCCCCTCTTCCTTCTTATGTTCTATGGGCCCAACTATGACAGAAAAGCGATATTGGCAGTTTCATGATAGGAAGCAGTCTAAAAGTCCTGAACAACTTTTCAAAATAAACCCACAATAAGGTTGGGACAATCAAATAGTTATTCAGATTTTCAGTTGCTGCAGGGAAAATTTATGAAGAGCAGCAAATACCTGAAACAGAAGAGTTCTGGTGGGAAAGCAGGACTTGTGAACCGACAAGTGCCAGTGAAGTGGCTAATTCCAAACAGGTGGGACTGGGAAGCATGGCTTTTGTGCAGATGTTGGGGCAACAGGAGTGGACAGTTGAACTTACGCTTGGGTAGAAGGTAACTCAACTGGGAGAGTAGCTGGAGACCCTGAGGCAAGGTGTTGAAGGTAGAACTTTGAACTGAAACATTAGATTAGCTGTCTTCTGCATTAAGCCTTCCTCTTCTGATCAATGTGAGTGTGTTTCATTAATCATAATGACATCTACACACTCTTTAAAAACAGTAATATAAATAACATATAAACATAAATTTATTGTATATGTCATGTATGCAACCTATAATCAATATTTGGTTTGCACATGTCAATGCCTCTCAAACTTATATGCAGAAGTATCCTGAATGGCAAAAAAAGTGTAACCAGAAATTTCAATTATATTTTTACTCCATCCCCACCCCAACTAGTCTTTCAGTAAAATTGTCATGTGACTTCATTAGCCTGTCTGTACATTGCTACTGATCCTAAAGTTTATTTACACCCGGGTGAAAAACAGGCATATAAGGATTAGGGGAAGCTTTACCATTACTTAGGGCTGTTGAGGGGTCTACAGGGGTCTACAGACTAGAAATTGGGACCACTGTGGGGTAATCAGGTTAGAATAAAATGAAATTATGCTGTTACCTTTCCCAGCTTCTGGTAACTTTCCAACTAATATTTCTAAAGATTGTCCCAAAATTCACGCAAGAAGTAATTTTGTAAAGTAG
>NW_006295385.1:92594-106749 GCF_000327345.1 Myotis davidii | reverse complement strand
GCTGTGCTCATGATTTGAGAAGTGGTTGAAGAGGATACCTTTGAATGCAGGAAACTTTCGTTGGGAACATTTTTGTTTTCATTTTACTGTTCCCTGTATCTCATGCCCTTACACTGTCCGCCTTCAGGGAAAACAGAAACCCAACTTTAGACTGACTACAAAGGAGCCTCATTTGGCCTCAAATCCATTGCCCTCCTTCTGTAGCAAGAAGGGATGGGTTACAGGTTTGTGCCTCTGGGCGGGACGGGATGTACTAAAGGCCCCATCTAGGAAAGAGCAGCAGGGTCTTGGGAGGGAGCCAGAGGCAGATAGATTTTATTTTTAAAAAATAAAGTTTTGATTTTGGAATAGTTTGAAATTTATAGAAACATACTGAAGGTAGTACAGAGAGTTCTCACATACCCCATATCAACTTTCCCATATTAACATCTTATATTATTACTAGAGGCCTGGTGTACGAAATTTGTGCATGGGGGGATGGTGTCCCTCAACCAGGCCTACACCCTCTCACAATCCAGGACCCCTCAAGGGATGTCCAACTGCCGGTTTAGGCCGGATCCCACAGGCAAGACATTCCTCTCGCAATCTGGGACTGCTGGCTCTTAACCGCTTACCTGCCTGCCTACCTGATCACTCCTAACTGCCTCTGCCTGCCTGTCTGATTGCCCCTAACCATTCTGCATGCCGCCTGATGCCCCTAACTGCTCGCCTGCCTGACTGATCACCCCTAACTACCTCTGCCTCAGCCCCCGCCACTGCAGCTTCATCTGGAAAGACGTCCGGAATGACCTTCAGAAGGTTGTTCGGCTGTCCAGTCTAATTAGCATACTACGTTTTTATTATTATAGACTAGGGGCCTGGTGCACGAAATTCGTGCACTGGGTGGTGGGGGGGAGTGTCCCTCAGCCCAGCCTGCCCCCTCTCCCATACTGGGAGCCCTCAGGTGTTGACCCCCATCACCCTCCAATCGCAGGATCGGCCCCTTGCCCAGGCCTGACGCCTCCGCCAGAGGTGTCAGGCTTGGACAGGGGACCCTCATTGCCCCCCATCACTGGTTCTGCCCCCAGCCCAGGCCTGATGCCTCTGGCCCAGGCATCAGGCCTGGGCAGGGGACCCCCAGACCCCTCCGATTGCTGGCTCTGCCCCTGGCCCAGGCCTGGGGGGAAGACAGTTGACACACCCTTTTGGAAAACACCTTGCCCTGAGGCCGATTAAGAGATTAAAAGTAACAATTCGAAGGAGTAACAGCTGCTTGTGTAGCCCGCCCCCATTCAAGGAACTGCAGCCTCCTGATCACCACACCCTCTGTCTGAGGAACAGCAGCTGTACAAGAAACTGTTGTTATCATAATTGGACAAATGGATGGGGGGTCCACTTCTTTTTTTAAATATTGTTATATTTTTCTCACACACATATATTTTATTGATTTTAGAGAGAGGAAAGGGGAAAGAGAGAGAGAGATGAAGAGATGAGAGAGAGAGAGAGAGGGAGAGACATCAATGTGAGGGAGAAACATTGATCAGTTGCCTCCCACACACTCCCCAACCATGGATCGAACTGACAGCCGGTATGTGCCCTGACTGGGAATTGAACCTACCACCTTTTCTGTACCAGATGATGCCCCAATCAATTGAGCCACAGTGGCCAGGGCGGTGGGTCCACTTTTTGCTCATCAAATTTACTATGAGTTTAACTAGTCCTGCCTGAAGTAAAGGCAACAGAGCCCACCAGGGCCTGGAAGAAAGGCAGGGGCACAGTGGTTCATGGCATGATTTGAAAAGGCTGCAGCCAAAGGTTTCACTCACCAAAAACATTGCCCTGCACATCCTGACTATCTGGCCATCTTCAAGATTTACTCTTTTAGGGTTAGCACTGCATCTACAAGAGTGTACTTCATTCAAATATCTTAATTACATGAGCATATACACATACAAAGAGATTTGGGGAGAAGTTAATGAAAAACAGATGAGGCGAGGTAAAGATAAGAAGTATGAAGGACCAAAGTCAAACTTGTCACTTGTTAAGATTGCATCAAGCCAGCTCTTGGCAGGGAGAGTCTCAAGCACTGTTCCATCTTACAGTACTTTGAATTCATTGTATAAATAAATTTCTTGGAAAAGAAAGGAAGAGAAGAAGAAAGAACAAACAAAAAGCAAAGCAAAAAATTTACTCTGCAATGAAATTTTGTAAGGGTTACAGAGTGGTAATTGATTTCATCCTCTTTACTTTATACAGCAAATAATATTTTAACATTATCTTAATTTATTAAGTGATTTTGAAAAATAAGCCATATGTTAGTCAACTATATGTTTTTCCTATTCAAACAGAAAAGAAAACCTGCCCTCCTGATCAGAATGAGGGCTGGTTCAAGTACACTTTATTTTTTAAATATATTTTTATTAATTTCAGAGAGGAAGGGAGAGGGAGAGAGAGATAGACACATCGATGATAAGAGAGAATCATTGACTGGCTGCCTCCTGCACGCCCCACAATAGGGACTGAGCCCGCAACCTGGGCATGTGCCCTGACCAGGAATCGAACCGTGACCTCCTGGTTCTTACTAGTAGGTCGACGCTGAACCACTGAGCCACACTGGCTGGGCCAGGCACACTTTAAATGATGGATAAAAATCACCATCAGAATTTGCTATGTCCTTGATAACCAACCAACCAACCAACCAACCAAACAATCAAAAAACAAACATTAACAAATATTTTCCTCTTTCAAGACGATGTAGGGCCCATACATAGACCCTGTAGTTTTATGTGTGCCTGCAACAGAAAACTGGTTTATGTGCCTTTTTGGACTCTGCATGCCTTTTTTTTTTTTTAACTTCCTGAAAACCTGACAAACTAACACAGCCAACAGAATAATGAGCATTAATTTATGCATGGGAGAAATCTTCCAAGGTGCTTTCAAAGGGATTTTATAAAGATTACAAAAAGTTTTTGTTTGTTTTTTACTTTCCATTTTCTCTAGCACTAATATTATTATTTTAAACTCAGTATTTCTATTTTCACTCTTTGCCCACCTTTCTCCTCATTGGTATGTATCGGTTCACTCATGACATTTTTGGTAAAATTAAGTATCTAAATTATTTCTTAGGAATCAAATGAAGTGAAACAAAGAAGAACCAGCTCATCTAATAAGGCAAAGAGCAAACTGGCAACGTTGGAGGAAGAGCACATTCTCACAGGGCCCTCTGTGGTCACTCAGTTTACTTCCTGTCTCAACTTACTGCTGTGTGAGTAGTTTCCCTGCTTAATTAGGAGTTTACCAACTACTTCGTAATCTGTATCTTTTCTCCCTGTACATATAAGTTGTTTGTTTGTCTGCTTGTTTTTGTAACATGGCATCTTTCCTGGGCCCCAGCTACCAGCTGCATGTGTGTGAAGTAGTTAGCAGGCTCCTGGAGTCCTCTGTGTCCCCAACAGATAAAACTTCCCCAGACTCCATGAAAGCCTGAACTCCACCACTTAGCATAGCTGCATGACCTTGGGCAAGTTACTTAATGTCCTTGTACCTCAGTTTTCTTTATCCATGAATTTATCAGGATAATAAAGCACTTACCTTATGGGGATTTTAATGAGTAAATGTCTGTCCAACACTCAATAAATGTTAATGATGACAAGGATGATTATGGTAATGACCACGAAGAAAATATTCACAGGATCACTCAAACAGATTTTCAGCTATATCTCTTAATTTGTCAGGGTTATGAAAGTGCCAGTGGCAAGAACTTGGTGCAAGACCATATTTGGTGTTCAGTCATATAGAGAAATGTTTGATGCACTCATGGGAGGAAGGGTTTAGGGAAGGCAGATTTAAGGGAGAGCAACAGGACCTCTGAAATATAAATCCCCATAAGGGAGTAAAGAATCTGTTATACTTAGGTCACTTAGGTCAAAGTCCAAGGTGGAAGAGAGAAGGTTCCAAAATACAATGTGTGGCTGCATGGAAACCCACCCGGACTCAGTGTCAACTAGCCAGGCTGCTGCATATGGAAGAGCTGTGTCTTTAGGGGTCCAACAAACTCTGCTGTAGGAACAGTTTTAAAGAGCTCAACAGGAAAAGGGAAGGAAGCACTAATCAGTCACTGCCTTCTGGGAGCTCACAATCAAGAACAGACACACAAGCAAGGGACATACAGATAGGATAAAGGAAACAGGAATCCAAAAACTCTTTGCCCATTTATAGGATGTGAAAATCAAAGGTAAAGAAAGGTCCTTTAGCAATGGAGCCCAGAAGATTAATGTCATAGTATACTGAGTAGATATTGGTTATGCTGAAGCTCTCATTTGGAAGTGGTAGGGCTTGGAACACATTTATTTTAGAACTTGGGACAATTTTATTTTAGGATTTGACCTATTTTATTTTCATTTTTTTTGTATATAAAGGATTAAAAATTTCCAATTTAATAAGTTCTGGGAAAGCAAATATAAAATGACTCGGGCTTATAAAACCAGAATTTACAATTACCTGTGAATGGTCAAAGACAAATCATAAAACCATTTTGATTATAAATCCAAAGCAATTCTAATCGTTACAGCACCACTTTTATTCCCCCAGTGAGATTACAGTTGTTAAATCGTAAGCATCCCCACTGCGACTCACCCTCCTGCATCTCCTCCTAAGACAGTGTTTTCACACCCAAGTCACATCACAGACCAGGCCCATTTTGATTACAAATCCAAAGCAATTCTAATTGTTACAGCACCACTTTTATTCCCTCAGTGAGATTACAGTTGTTAAATTGTAAGCATCCCCACTGCGACTCACCCTCCTGCATCTCCTCCTAAGACAGTGTTTTCACACCCAAGTCACATCACAGACCAGGCACATCTTTCCTTACACAAAACTTAGCAAGATATCTCCTTGTGGCTTAGATCAACAAGGTTTTTATAAATAACTTCTCTTCCCCCAGTGCCCAAATCCATCTGAGTCTTCATCCCCCATAGGTTGTCGCCCTTGGTCCCAGTTTCAGTAGGACAGGTCCTCCTCTAAAAGGACCGGTGAGGCCACACCAGTCATACATTAGCTCCTGCCCACACCAATGCCGGCGGGGCTCCTACTTGTCTAGCACCTTTGTGCCCAAGAAAGTTATTGTGTTCTCCTCCCTCTCTTCCTCATTTCTTGCCACTATTCTCCTGCCTTTTCATGACATCTATGGCAACAGGATATCTGGTCATTCCTAGTTCTTCCTGTCTTGTACAACCCTTCAATGATAACCAAGTGGCTGTGACTACCATTGCAATGCTGAGAATCTCTTGGTCTTTCCCCTTCTCAGTCTGTATCTACCTCAATGAAACAGAGTGTCTTCTGGGACCCAGGAGTCTTAAACCAGGGACTCCTCTCTCCACACACTCTGCTTCCTAACAGACCTAGTTAACAAGAATCTGTTACTTCAAGATGTCCACTGCTATGCAAGATTTAGTCCAGTCATTCCCAACCGTTTTTTTGGCCATGCCCCACCTAAGCATCTCTAAAATCCTGATGCCCCCCTCCCACCAAATCTGGTAGCACGTAATTCTTATTATTCAAAAAGTGAACTCCTATTCACATGGAGGAAGCCTAAAAGTCTATTAACTTGTTCCAAAGAACATGGCATCCATGAAAGAGAAAAATAAAAGAATGAAAGGACAGTGGAAGTACTGAGGAAGAAATCACTAAGAAATTGTTAAAATAATAATAATAATAATATGAGGTGATATAAAGATAGAAAATTAGGTTTCAAAACATATAATAGAGAACTGAAATGCATAAATATGTCACAATATATATTTATATACTCTATATGAGGTCCCTAGATTCATAAGAGCTGCAAACAATTCATTGTTAATAACTCATTCTCAAATTGCCCCCCTTAAAAATCAAATTGCTCCCCTGTGTTCTAATCTAGCAGAGAGGATCAGGCAGTGGTTCCCAACCTTCTGTGGCCATGCCCCACCTAAGCATCTCTGAAATCCTGATGCCCCCCTGTGACATATAATTCTTATTACTCAAAAAGTGAACTCCTATTCACATGGAGGAAGCCTAAAAGTCTATTAATTTGTTCCAAAGAACATGGCATCCATGAAAGAGAAAAATAAAAGAATGAAAGGACAGTGGAAGTACTGAGGAAGAAATCACTAAGAAATTGTTGAAATAATAATAATAATAATAATAATAAAATGAGGTGATATAAAAATAGCAAATTAGGTTTCAAAACATATAATAGAGAACTGAAATTCATAAATATGTCACAATATATATTTATATACTCTATATGAGGTCCCTAGATTCATAAGAGCTGCAAACAATTCATTGTTAATAACTCATTCTCAAATTGCCCCCCTTAAAAATCAAATTGCTCCCCTGTGGGGCGTGTGCCCCAGTTGGGAACCACTGATCTAGTCAGAACACTACAGCCTCTGTCAATTACAAGCCAATATTTATATACTCTATATGAGGCCCCTAGATTCATAAGAGTTGCAAAAAATTCATTGCTAATAACTCATTCTCGAATTGCCCCCCTTAAAAATCAAATTGCCCCCCTGTGGGGGTGTGTGCCCCAGTTAGGAACGACTGATCTAGTCAGATCACTACAGCCTCTGTCAATTACAAGCCTGAGGGAAGATGCCAGGCCCATCAATTCTCACCAATCATTTTGGGTTGAATTACTAGTAAATTCATATGGTACCACACTCTGTTCTTTACTACACTTCTTAACATACATATAATATCCACTTTAGTAGTTTGAGCACAAGCTCTTGAAGCTGTCTTTCCCCCTTCTTCCAATATGCCTAGACACCATCCCATGGGGCCAAAGAAGCACCTGCGAGCCTTCTGAGTGCCTCCTAGAACTAAGTATCTAACGGGTTAAAGTGTTACCCTCACTAGTTGTATTTTATGGCCTCCATATAGTATGTATTGCAGCATTACTCAATTTGCAATCTGTGGAATTTATCAGGGATCTATGTTCTCTTGAATCTGATCTTAAGTGCTAACCTCTCGCTAACATTAAAAATGCTCCACGTTTAGTATGTTAAAAGTTCAATGGAGAAGTGCTACTGAGAGAAAACATGGAAGATTTCTATAAGAAAGGAGCCACGCTTCCCTTCCCAGCACAGCCTTCAGGTTGGGCTGAAGGCCTGTTTCCATTTTCCGTCCCAGTCTTTCAGCATAAGTCCACTGCTCACTGGCAGCCCACCCTGATTTAGCAGGTCCCAGAACACCTATGGCATGTAAACAAGGTGAGATGGCAGAAAACACAGATCCATAGCTCCTTTTCTGATGGAGAACTAAGGACAAGTCTGAAACAAAGAGTTCACGTGTACAGTGCACACATACACAGGAATAAGTCGAATGTCTCAACAAGGGTTTACTGTACTTTAACAGAACCTGGAACCTTTTGGCGTATAGGACGATGTTCTTACCGACTGAGTCACACCGGCCAGGGTGATACAGTTTAGCCTTTTGACATTTTTAGGGAATTAAAGTAAAAAGAAAAAAAAAGAGGTTTCTATTTATAGTGTGCTTCTACAGTTAAAATTGACTCTGCAGCGCAATGGTTCTTGCAAGTTCTTAGTGTTCATAATACTTCCAGGCCCCATCAAAAGAACATCAAGCATCTCCCTTCCTTCTGGCATCTGCTCTGTTGCTCTGTATTTCCAAGGACAATTAAAAGATTGATTTGAACATTTGGTTCAGGAATTCAAAAATAACCTAGAGTTCTCATAATAATCATATGGCTGACTTTAAAAAAAGCAATTTTAACATGCATTTAAAGTAAAGGATTTTGTTAACTAGACATTTTCAAAGTGGAAGGGAGAGGCATTGTGGTGACAAACAGTTTTCAAAATTGTGATTTCCAAGTTTCTGACATTTCACCTAAATGATTAGGCAGGTTTTCTGTGTGCATCAAATAGAATATTTAATTTCTGTTCTTCCATCACCCATTTCTGGTAAATATGAAAAAGTAATAGTGTATAACATCGTTCATTGATGCTTTTAATTAGTTTATTTTTTTTCAGAACTTAGACTCAATTTATTGGATCAAGATATTCAATTGACAAGTATCTCTATAATGAATCAAGACTGCAAAGTGTAAACCAATGTCAAAATAGTCTAATCATTTTGCCATAACAATCACAAGTATTGGTTCTCAAAAGTGAAAGTAGAATATATTTACTTTTTAGGCTTAGTAAGTGTAGACAAGTTGTTTTTCCCCCTAAACAAATGTACAATATAATATATGGAATTCCAAAAGTATTTTAAATTCCTTTTAACTTCAGAAGATTTATTTTTTTTAAAACATATTTTGCCCTGACTGGTGCACTCTATCACTCAGTGGATAGAGTGTCGGCCTGCGGACTCAGGGGTCTAGGGTTCGATTCCGGTCAAGGTCATGTACCTTGTTGCGTGCACCCCCAGTAAGGGATGTTCAGGGGGTGGCTGATCGATGTTTCTCTCTCATCGATGTTTCTGACTCTCTGTTCCTCTCTCTTCCTCTCTGTAGAGAACCAATAAAATGTATTTAAAATATATATATATTTATATATATTTTATTGATATTTTACAGAGAATAAAGGAGAGGGATAGAAAGTTAGAAACATCGGTCAGCTGCTTCCTGCACAGCATTTAACTATTCTGTCATCTTGACCAGAAGTGAAGAGTTCTATTTTTTATCTGTTAAACTCAAAGTGCCTATTAATGAAGTTGTCAAGTAGGTAGTTAACATATAATTTGGAGTTCAGGGGAAGATGTAAGTTTTGGAGTCCACAGATGTATTTAAAACAATAGGAATGGCTAAATTTCCTTTGAAGGGAGTGGGGCAACAACAGAAATGGGGTTCCAGGACTGAGCCTGAGATACCAGTAAGTAAATCTGAGCTTGGGAAAAGGATCCAACAAAGAACACAGAAAAGTTACCTGTGACATAGGTAGAATACTAGGACGGTTTGGTGTCACTGAAGCCAAGAGGAGAAAATTAATCAACAAAGGAGAGCGATCACCTGGGTCAAATGCTGTGGAGAAGTGGTGCAAAATTGAGGACAGACTTAACACTATGGGTGATTTTAGAAGAGTAGATCCAGTAAAATGGAGGGGTGGGTAATTACTGGAGTAAACAGGTGAGAATGAGGTGTGGAAGTAGAGATGTCTTTCAAGACATTTTGCGGTGCAGAGAAGAGAAACTTCATGTTGCTACTATTTACTGAGCGAGGCATTTTTGCATATATTATTTGTAATTCTCACAACTCTACAGTGTAGGTATTTTAGTTGTTTAGATAGTTAAACAGAACATGAAAAGAACAAGGAACTTCTTAAAAGCCACATAACTAACAATGAGAGGGTAGGGATTCAAGCCCAGGTCTTTCTTGGCCAAAGTCCTGTCTCATTTTATTACGCCATGTCCCATCAGAGTAGCAGATAACCCCATCAGCATGATTTTTCAGAATCTAAGAATTACCTTTCAATATCTGTCCACAAATATTTTTCCTGAGATTTATAGGGTTCTTGGAATTTCACTAATAGGGATTTTAAAAATATATCCATTCTTGAAAGGTTTTCAGACTTTTGTTATTAATTAAAATGTCAATAACTAAGGGAAAGGTAACACCCAGCAGCTTATTGTGGATTCCTTCAGTTTTAAGTAGTATCGGTAAGCTCATGGCATCCACTTTTTCTCTTCTATCTAGTTCATATTTCCAACTTGACATTTGATTATCTTACAGGCACTTAAAAAGATCAATATATCCCAAATGGAAATCTTGACTTCCACAATCCCTCTTCCAATATTTCAGATATGCATAAGCAAATGATCACATAGTCCTTTCCATTGTCCCTGCAGAAACCTAGTAGCCATCTTATAATTCTCTTATATAATTTTTCCTTATCCTTCACATTAGATCCATCAAGTTATGTTGGTTCTGCCTTTATTTTTATTTTTTATTGATTGATTTTCAAGAGAGAGAGAGGGGGGCAAGGGGAGAGAGAAACACTGATTTGTTGTTCCATTTTTTAATACATTCATTGGTTGAGTCTTGTATGTACCCTGATCAGGGATTGAACCTGCAACCTAACCAACTAAGCGACCCAGCCAGGGCCTTGGTTCTGCCATTAAAAGACACCTTACACCTGCGCTTTCCCACATCTTCATCATCCCACATTCACTACTACCCTTCTAAAGTGGGTCTCTCCCACTCCATCATCTCATCTAGCACTTATCCCATGTTATTATCATTTGAGTTAATTTTTTGTTTATTGGTTTATTGTTTATATCTCCCATCTAGAATGTAAGTTCCCTAAGGGCAAAAACTTTATTGATTAGCATTGTGTCCCCAGTGTTTATCATGACTGCCACAATTAGCAATGGTAGATGCTCAACAAACATATTGGTACTTGAATGAAAGAATTAGTGAATAAATAATTTCCCTCAAGGAAAGAAAATAGCCCCTGCCAGCTGTGGCTGAAAAAAAAAAAGTGACAAAATCCATGGTCATCAAAGTCAGGTTCTCTAGAGTGTATGAGGCACTGAGGTGACTGGATCTGGCTCCCTTTTCTTTTCCCTCTCCTGGTTAAGTTGTATATTTCTCTGACATGATAGCACAAACAACAGCTTACTATTTGGTAGTTAACAAAGCACAAGCAGTTTTGCTACTTTAATAACCTGCAAGATGGGGAATAGGTTTTACAGATGGGAAGTTTGAGGAATAAGAGAATCTATATATAAAAGGCTAATATGCAAAGTGTCCCCTCGGGAGTTCGACTGAGAGACTGGGAGTTCGATTGCTCTGACGTGTGCTGACCACCAGGGGGCGGCATGGAACAAAGAAAGGCCCCAGCCGGCAGTTGGAAGTCCCCAATCGGCCCTGATTGCTGGCTAGGCCTAGGGATCCTACCTGTGCACAAATGTCATGCCCCGGGCCTCTAGTATGCTATAACGTTGATAAGGACTGAAACCAGTGTTGGGCCTGCATCCCTGGTTCTGGGTCCACTTTGTATTCCACATGCTGCACTTATATTTTCTATCAAAAGGATATCATAGCCAGGCCAGTGTGGCTCAGTGGTTGAGCATTGACCTATGGGCCAGGAGGTCACAGTTCAATTCCTGGTCAGAGCACATGCTTGGGTTGTGGGCTCCATCCCCAGTGGGGGGCATGCAAGAGGCAGCTGATCAATGATTCTCTCTCATCATTGATGTTTCTATCTCTCCCTCTCCCTTCCTCTCTGAAATCAATAAAAACATATTTTGTTGAGAAGAGACTTCTACTTCAGAATTTACCTAGGGTTCATCCTACTCATTTTTGAAAACCAGGGAAGAAACTGAAAACTGTAATGATTTATAACGCACTGAGACTTTTACATATAATGATGTTATCTACTCCTCAGAACGACCTAGGGCAATAGGTGGAATTGATTTATTATTCTCATGTTGGAGATAAGTTATCTGAGTCTTAGGAAGGAAGGGCCCAAGGTTACCCACTTACAGAACATTGACTAAAAGCATGGATTCTTTTTTGATTCCTGGTTCAACTAATTATTAGCTATTGCAATCGTGGGCAAGTTCCATAACTCTCTTTGCCCCAGCTTCCTCATTTGTAAAATGGGATAATAATAATACCTCATCAGGTTATTGTGAGGATTATATTTTGTCAGTCTGAGTACAGCATTTTGTGTAATCTTTGGCACCTAGCTCTCAATAAATGCTGGCTATTAAAAAGTAACCTAGCCAGACTTGGACCTAGTTTTCCTGGCTCCATCTCCATTGGCTGTCCTAGCATTCGAGTTAGTCCTATTCTTAGAAAAGCAAATACAAATAAACGTCTTTTGAAATGTTCTTTTTAGGAGCAATTGAGGCCAAAGATGTCTTCTTTAGTTTTATTTACTTCATGACTTGAGTGCAGAGCAAAGATAAGTGCTTACTGTTGCTACATCTTATGAAATCACGGCATAGAGTGTATTTTGGCAGAGAGTATGCTGAATTTCATAATACCAACATAAAGAGTTGTTCTTGCTTATTTTGCAATTTTCTCCAGAATTTCAGACCTGGAGCAAGTGTGGCCATATCTTTCTGTTATGACACATGCTCAGACTTACTGTGCATCAAAGGTGAAATCTCATTCAAGTTCAGATATTTAACATGACCTTAGAGGCTGTTGAGTCAATCATTTACTCCTTTTTCTGTCTCTTTGGGACTTTATCCTAGAAGACGAAAAGGCTGGTATATTAGATAATATGTATAAGGCGTCTTCTCCCCCTCTCCCCCCAGCATTGTTTGTAATGCTTAACAAAACAAAACAAAACAGAAAACCTGGAAACAACCCAAATGTTCATGAAGAAGAAAACAATTAAGAGACTTTTGAAACACCCATTCTACAGAATAAACTGGACCGATGCCTGAGATATAGTACTAAGTCAAAATAAACCCTGTTGCAGACCATGTAGATAGCATGATCCTATTTTTATTTTAAAACCATAAAATTAACATATTGGTGTATCTTTCTATAAGCACATGAGGCATGAAATTATGGAGGTGAGAAACGACTGGAATGGGGTACTGGAGGGAATTGTTAGAATTGCAAGAATGCTAGCTTTTAAAAAATTACATCTTGACATTATTTTACCCACAGAAAGCATACGTTATTTATGCAATGAAAAGTCTAATAAGAGCAGGCAAAAATGGTTTTCTTTAGCAGTGGCCAACTTACGTATTCACTCTACTGAAGCCTATTGACTTATTCTTTTAAAAAATTAAATTTATTGGGGTCACACTGTGTACAATTCTACAACACATCATCTGCATATTGTATTGTGTGTTTACCACCCCAAGTCAAGTCTCCTTCCATCACCATTTATTCCCCCTTTACCCTCTTCTACTCCCCCCTTTAAAGTCCATTGATCTTGAGGGAATATATTAGTAAGATGCCTTGAGGCACTCAGCAGTGAAGTGTCTATCTTCTTTAGGAATCAAACTCCTGACCGCGGTCTCAATAGCACAATGCTCCCGCTGAACCAGTACCCTCTGTTTACACACATGCGTAGCAAACATAGACTCAGCTTGCACATTATACAAATATACTATACAGGGTCATATACTTCCTGAATAAACTATACTTTAATTACTTAGCCTTTTTATTCATAAAAACTATGTCACTTGAATTTCAGTGTAATGTGAAGCTAGAAAACCTCAACTTCAGAGACAATAAATGCAATTGCTCCCTCCCCCCGCACTGATTTACTGGCGTTCTTGAAAATGTGTGTTTGATGTCATTTAAGCCATATTTGCTATTGTCACAACCACCAATAGGTTTCAGAATAGTAAACCCTTTGAAATATGACTCCACTCTGGAAAAAGGAATCCGCAGCACTTTTGCTATAAAGATTATACCTTTGGCCTTCCTGTGGCAAGATTTACAACTGTGACCTTACAGCTCTGCTTCTTTGGGAGTGTAGTCATTTTAAGTTACCAGTGATGATTGCTTTGAGTTACTAGGTCAGTGTGAATGGCCTAATATAATGTCAGGTTCGTGCTTCCCAAGGGCTGGGCAGTATTAGGGAAACAGAGTGAATTTTAATGTCTGTGGAAGGCGGTGCTCTGATATATGAACCTCCCCAGTAACAATGAATTTCCACGGCAGGAGATTTTAACACCAGTTCATAACCTATTCCATACTATCCATCCTTTAATTCATGAAATATTATGAGTTCATTTTTAATGAGGTGAAGTAGTCTGAAACTACATTAGGGCCAACATTTCCTGAGAATGATAAAAACGGTGAATTAATTATATGAGGGATGACACAACCTTGCAAACAATGCCCTTCAATTCTGTTAACGCAACACCATCAGTGGTTCTCAACCTTCTGGCCCTTTAAATACAGTTCCTCATGTTGTGACCCAACCATAAAATTATTTTCGTTGCTACTTCATAACTGTAATGTTTCTACTGTTATGAATCGTCATGTAAATATATGATATGCAGGATGGTCTTAGGCGACCCCTGTGAAAGGGTTGTTCGACCTCCAAAGGGGTCGCGACCCACAGGTTGAGAACCGCTGAAAGTTGAGCTGAAGGCTTCTTCCTGCTGCACTTCCAATGGAATATTTTATTTAAAATTCAGATTTGTACCTGGATGATTAGCAACAAAGGCAGTGTGGGAGTTAGTCAAATGTTCC
>NW_006295385.1:81796-92549 GCF_000327345.1 Myotis davidii | reverse complement strand
TCCCCCCCCCCCCCGCCCTAACCCCCCCCCGTTGCTGTTTTTAACAGGAGCAAGTGGCATACAGCCTGTGAACTCGACCTTTCTGTGACCCACTGTATGTAAATACGTTACCAACACTAGATGGCGCTCTAGGGTTGCTTTTCTAGTATGTTCCTCCGGTTCCAAGGTCCTTCAACATTAATTCCCTCCTTTAAAAAAAGAGCAAACATGCTATTTAAACAAAGGTCCCTGTAGCTGCTCTGTAGCTCTGTTTTTATATTTATAGTCATGCAATCAATATGTTGGAAGAGTAATTAATTTTTAACCTCAGTCCATGGGGAGATCACATGTTAGTGGAGTTAATGGATGGAATAGGCTTCATTATTCTAAAGTAACACTAATGATAAGACAGGAAAGAAAGTGAAGGGTTGTAAACAATTGTGCCATCACACACGCTCATAAAGCAGCAGTGCCATGCGGTCATGGGACGCTGACCTATTGCCACTCTACTTCAGGACAGCTGTGGTTTCTGCTTTGGTCAACTAGAATAAATTGAAATACAGTTAACCCCGAACAACACAGGGGTTAGGGGCCCCGACCACCCCCACCAGTAGAAAGTCTGCATATATAACTTTGGATTCCTCCAAAACTTAACTACTAATATAGCCTGCTGTTGACTGGCAGCATTTCCAATAACACAACAGTCAATTAACACGTATTTTTAGTGTTATATGCATTATATATTGTATTTTTATAATAAAGTAAGCTAGAGAAAAGAATATGTTACTAAGGAAATCATAAGGAAGACAAATACACTATGCAATGTTTTTATTTAAATGAATCTCTTTATATGCTGAACTTCCACATTTCTTAGTTTATATGCTTATTACAAACACTTACGATAGTTAGGATTTTTGTTCTTGTTTTTCTTTTCTAATACAAGTGTAAATTATGTGAGGATTTGTAAATCTTTGTATCTCCTACAGTGTCTAACCAAGTGCCTTATGTAACACAGATGATCCACAAACCTTGAATTTTCTGACACAAGGCAGGATAAAACTTAACGGAAGGACCCATGATGGATGGCTGTATTAGAGATAGCTAATTTTTAAAAATTAAATCTTTTTTTTTTATTAGTTAAGGTATTACAAATGCGTCCTTATCCCCCCTCATTAACCCTCAACCTCTCCCCGCACACACACTCATGCTCCCATCCCCCTGTTGTCCATGTCCATTGGTTTGGCTTATATACATGTATACAAGTCCTTCGGTTGATCTCTTCCCCTTACCCCCGCCCTCCCCTACTTCCCTTCTGGGGATTGATAGCCTGATCGCTGTTTCTCAGTCTTTGGGTCTGTCCCTTTTCATCAGTCTATGTTGTTCTCTATAATCCGCAAATGAGTGAGATCATGTGGTATTTATCTTTCTCTGACTGGCTTATTTCACTTAGCATAATGCTCTCCAGTTCCAAATTAAATCTTTATTGTTGAAAGAATTACATTTGTCCTCCTTTTCCCTCATTGACCCTTTCTAGTGCACCCCTTTTCTCCTTAGAAACATTAATAATGAGAGAGAATCATTGACCGACTGCCTCCTGCACGCCCCACACTGGGGATTGAGGCTGCAACCTGGGCATGTGCTCTGACTAGGAATTTAACTGTGACCTCCAGGTTCATAAGTTGACACTCAACTACTGAGCCACGCCAACCAGGCTCTGGATCTATTTTGTTCATAAGTTAATTTTTTTCATTAGATTCTACATATGAGTGAGATCATGTGATACTTGTCTTTCTCTATCTGGCTTATTTTGCTCAGCATAATACTTTCCAGGTCCCTCCACGCTGTCTCAAAAGGTAGAGATCCTTCTTTTTCACTGCTGCATAGTATTCCATTGTGTAAATACACTATAGCTTTTTATTCATTCATCTACTGATGGGCACTTGGGCTGTCTCCAGACCTTAGCTATTGCAAATTGTGCTGCTATGAACACAAGGGTGTATATATTCTTTCTGATTGGTGTTTCAGATTTCTTAGGATATATTCCTAAAAGTGGGAGCACTGGGTCAAATGGCAGGTACATATTTACTTTAAAAACATATATATATTATTGATTTTTTACAGGGAGGAAGGGAGAGGGATAGAGAGTTAGAAACACCAATGAGGGAGAAACATCGATCAGCTGCCTCCTGCACACTCCCTACTGGGTATGTGCCCGCAACCAAGGTACATTCCCTTGACTGGAATCGTACCTGGGATCCTTGAGACTGCAGGCTGATGCTCTATCCATTGAGCCAAATGGGTTAGGGCCATATTTAATTTTTTGAGGAAAGTCCATACTATTTTCCATAATTGCTGCCCCAATCTGCATCCCACAGCAGTGTACTAAGGTTCCCTTTTTTCCACATCCTAGCCAGCACTTGCCATTTGTTTGTTTGTTGATAGTAAACATTCTGACAGGTGTGAGGTGATACCTCATTGTTTTAATTCGCATCTCTCTGATGATCAGTAGCTTTGAGCATTTCTTCACCTGTCAGTTGTCCACTTTGGAGAAGTGTCTATTTAGGTCCTTTGCCCATTTTTTAATTGTATTTTTTGTCTTCCTTTTAAATTGTATGAGTTCCTTATATATTTTGGATAGTAACTCTTTATCAGATGTATCATTGCCAAATATGTTCTCCCATACAGTGGGTCCCCTTTTCATTTTATTGATGGTTTCTTTTGCTGTGCAGAAGCTTTTTATTTTCATGTAGTCCCATTTACTTATTTTCTTCTTAGTTCCCTTGGCCCTAAGAGGTGTATCTGTAAACACATTGCTATGAGAGATGTCTGAGATTTTGTTGCCTATGATTTCTTCTAGGATTTTTATGGTTTCACAACTTACATTTAAGTCTTTTATTCATTTTGAGTTTATTCTTGTGTATGGTGTAAGTTGGTGGTCTAGTTTCATTTCTTTTTAATGTATCTGCAAAAAACATTTTCTCAACATCATTTATTAAAGAGACTGTCTTTACTCCATTGTATATTCTTGCTTCCTTTGTCAAGTAGTAATTGAGTGTAATGGCTTGGATCGATTTCTGGGGTCTCTGTTCTGTTGCATTCATCTATATGCCCATTCTTGTGCCAGTACCAGGCTGTTTGAGTACAGTGGCTTTGTAGTATAATTTGATATCTGTAGTATAATTGTGATCCCTCCAACTTTGTTCTTCTTTCTCAAGATTGCTGCACCTGTTCTAGGTCTTTTTGGTTCCATATAAATTTTTGGAGTATTTGTTCTAGATCTGTGAAATATGCTGTTGGTATTTTAATAGGGATTGCATTGTATCTGCACATTGCTTTGAGTAGTATGGACATTTGAATTATGTTAATTCTACAGAACATGTATATTCTTCCACTTGTTTATATCTTCCTCTATCTCTTTTTTCAACATCCTATAGTTTTCCGAGTATAAGTCTTTTACCTCCTTGGTTACGTTTATTTTTAATTATCTTATTTTTGTTGTTGTTGTTGCAATGGTAAATGGAATTATTTGTTTAGTTTCTTTTTCTGAGAATTCATTATTGGTGTATTAAAATGCCATAGATTCTGGGTATTAATTTTGTATCCTGCTACAGTGCCAAATTCATTTATTAAATCTAGTAGCTTTTTGGTGGAGCCTTTAGGGTTTTCTATGTACAATACCATGTCATCTGCAAGTAATGAGAGTTTTACTTCTTTCTTTTCAATTTGGATGCTTTTTATATCTTCTTCTTCTCTGATTGCTGTGGCTAGGACTTCCAGTACTATGTTGAATAAGAATAGTGGAAAGTGGATATCTCTGTCTTGTTCCTGTTGTTAGGGGAAATGGTTTTAGTGTTTGCCCATTGAGTATGATGTTCGCTGTAGGTTTGCCATATATGGCCTTTATTATGTTGAGATATGATCCCTCTATTCCCACTTTGCTGAGAGTTTTTATAAAAAAAATGGGTGTTGGCCCTAATTTGTTTGGCTCAAAAAAATGGGTGTTGGATTTTGTTGAATGCTTTTTCTGTGTCTCTAGATATGATCATGTATTTTTTTCTTTCAATTTTTTAATGTGATGTATCACGTTTATTGATTTGCAAATATTGTACCAACCTTGTACCCCTGGAATGAATCCTACTTGGTCATGATGTATGATCTTTTTAATATATTGCTGGATCTGATTTGCTAACATTTTGTTGAGGATTTTAGCATCTATGTTCATCAGGGATTTGGAGTTATAATGCTGGCCGCATAAAAAGAGCTTGGAAGTGTCCCTTCCTCTTGGATTTTTTGGAATAGTTTGAGGAGTATAGGTGTTAGTTCTCCTTTAAATGTTTGATAAAACTACCCTCTAACACCACTGGGACCAGGGTTTTTGTGGGCTGGGAATTTTTTGATTACTGCTTCTATTTCATCAGTTGTTATCGGCCTATTCATATTTTCTGGTTCTTCTTGATTCAGTTTTTGGGGATTGTATTTTTCTAGGAATTTGTCCATTTCATCCACATTGTCTAGCTTGTTGGCATATAATTGTTCATAGTATTTTCTTACAATTCTTTGTATTTATGTGGTGTCAGTTGTTACTTCTCTGCTTTTGTTTCTGAATTTATTTCGGTTCTCTTTGTCTTTTTTTTTCTTTTAAAAATATTTTTTTTATTGATTTCAGAGAGGAAGGAAGAGGGAGAGAGAGAGATAGAAACATCAACGATGAGAGAGAATCAATGATCGGGCTGCCTCCTGCAAGGGGATCGAGCCCATAACCTAGGCATGTGCCCTGACCACGAATCAAACCGACACCTCCTGGTCCATAGGTTGACGCTCAACCACTGAGCCACACTGACTGAGTTCTCTTTGGTTCTTTGATGTGTGTGGCTAACAGTTCACCAATCTTGTTTATCTTTTCTAAGAACCAGCTCATGGTGTCATTGATTTTTTTGTATTTTTTTTAGTCTCTCTGTCATTTATTTCTGTTCTGATCTTTATTATTTCCTTCCTTCTACTTACTTTGGGCTTTTATTATTATTCTCTTTCTAATTACTTAAGTTGTAGGGTTAAATAGTTTATTATTAATTTTTCCTTTTTTTTTTTTTTTTGAGGTAGGCCTGTAGTGCTATGAACTTCCTTCTCAGAATTGCTTTTGTTGTGTCCATAGATTTTGGGTTGCTGTGTTTTCATTTATATTTGTTCTGTGAAGTTTTTAATTCCTTCCTTATCTCATTGGTAACCCATCCATTGTTTAATAACATGCTATCAATTAACATGCATTGTTTAATAATATGGTCCAGGTGTTTGAATGTTTTTGAGTGTTTGTTTTTTTTTCTTAAATATGTTTTATTGATTTTTCACAGAGAGGAGGGGAGAGGGATAGAGAGCCAGAAACATCGATGAGAGAGAAACATCGATCAGCTGCCTCCTGCGTACCTCCTACTGGGGATGTGCCTACAACCAAGGTAGATGCCCTTGGCCGGAATTGAACCTGGGACCTTTCAGTCCACAGGCTATCCACTGAGCCAAACTGGTTAGGGCTGTTTTTGAGTGTTTTTACCAGAGTTGATTTCTTTTTAAAAATTTAAATTCTTTATTGTTTAAAGTATTACATAAGTCTCCTTTTCCCCCATTGACCTCTCCCCAGCTACACTGACTCTATAGTTGATTTCTAATTTCATTCCATTGTGATCTGAGAAGATGCTTGATATAATTTCAACCTTCTTGAATTTGTAGAGACTTAGCTTGTGTCCTAACATGTGTTGTATCTTTGAAAATGCCTCATGAGCACTTGAGAAGAATGTATATTCTGCAGCTTTGGGATGAAATGTTCTATAAATGTCAATTGAATCCATCTGATCAAGTGTGTCATTTACAGTCACTGTTTCCTTGTTAAATTTTTGTCTGGAAGATCTATCCAGTGAAGTCAGCAGGGTGTTAAAGTCCTCTACTATAACTATATTGCTGTTGATCTCTCCCTTCCATTTCTCCAGAAGTTTTTAAAAATATATGTATGTAGGTGCTCCTATATTGGCTGCATATATGTTTATGAGAGTCATCTCCTCAAGCTTGGATATAATTTTTGTGTTAATTTAGTAATGTAAGTTTTAGAATAATTAGAATGAAGCACAATTCTTTAGGAGAGGGGAGACCCGTCACTTGAGATTACTAGTTGAGATGTATTATGATTTTTTAGTGTACTTTCTTTGCTTGCTTATTACATTCAAGTGAGCTAAAGGTGTGGTAGCCCTAGTCTGTTTGGTTCAGTGGATAGAGTGTCGGTCTGTGGACTGAAGGGTCCCAGGTTCAATTCTGGTCAAGGGCATATGCGGGAGGGTGTGGGCTTGATCCCCAGTAGGGGGCATGCAGGATGCAGCCAATCAATGATTCTCTGTCATCATTGATGTTTCTATCTCGTTCTCCCTCTCCCTTCCTCTCTGAAATCAATAAAAATGTATTAAAAAAGAGTTTATTAAAAAAAATAAAAGGTGTGGTAATTTTTTATTCTTTAGTATTTGGATGGAGGGCATGGGTGAGCAGGGAGAGAGTTTAAAAAGATGGAAGAAATTAGCTAACTATTGTTGAGCATCTTTTGTCAGCTAGTAGCAAACCGTACATAACTTTATTTAATCTTTCTAGATGATAACTTTGCACTTTATAATGAGGAGAGTAACTCCATCTCAGTCTCACCTCCCTGACCTCTAAACAATGTAGTGTCCTGAGATTTCATCCTTGGCCCTCTCTAGCTTTTATCCCTAGATGATCTCATCGAGTTTCATGGCTTTTACCACCAAATGCTGCTGGTTTTGCTCCTCTAAGCCTCAGATTTACACATTCAATGGCTACTTGGCGCTTCCACTTTCTGACTAAAAGGCATCTCAGATTGGCATGTTCAAAATAGAGCTTTTGATCTGACCAATCCATCCAGTTGCTTAAGCCAAAAGCTTAGGAGTCATCTTTGATTGTTGACTTATCCTCCTTACCCACATACAAGTCATCAGCATATTCCACTCATTTTATCTTCAAAATGCATCTCAAATCTGTCCACTTTCTCTACCTCCACGGCCTCTATCCTGCCTCAAGACCACACTGATCTCATGCCTAGAATTATTCAATAGCCTCCCTGCTTCTTCCCTGGCATGGCTATGATCTATTTTCTCTCAGCAGCCAGACTGATCTATTAAAAATACATCATGTCCTCTCTTGTTTAACACCCTTCAGTTGCTTCTCACTGTGGTTAGAATAGAAATCTAATTGCTTGTTGCTTACATTTCCAACTTTGCCTCATTCCATCCTTCTCCAGCTCAACATGTTGCTCATTCCTGGGCCGCCAGCAGGCAAAGCCCTTTCCTGCCTCCAGCAGTAGCCTTGTACTTGGTGTTTTCCCTGCCGGCTTATTCTCATCTTCAGGTCTTAGCTCATATTTTGCTTTTTCAGAGAGGCCTTTCCTGACCACCATTTAAATCTTTTTCTGATCTTGTTTATTCCTTTCATAGCACTTTTTACAACTTGAAATTAACTTTCATGTGTTTATTGCTTCTGTGTATCTGTGATACATCCATCATCTATCATCTATTATCTATCTATCTATCTATCTATCTATCTATCTATCTATCTATCTACCATCTATCTACCTACCTATCTATCATCTATCATTGTCTACCTTTCTCTCCACTTTGGAATAAGTGCCCTGCGGGGCAACAGTCTTGTCTAGTATATTCATTCCCTGCTATATCTTCCTTTCTGAGAACAGCGCCTGTCATGTAGAATACTCTCAATAACATTTTAAAATTGAATAAGTGGACAACCATATTTATCCACAGTCAGATGGTGAGTAGATGGCAGAGGTGGATGCAAATCTGGTCCTTTCTTGCTACACACCATAATTTTTTCATTACAAGAGCTTCCAATCAATCAACCAGGACTCGAATTTTTCTCTGCTATTAAAGCAAGGATTATTTTAGCTCAATGTGTTGAAGAATTGCAGTAATGATTGGGTTCATTTGTCTTCCCTGTAAATTACTGTACCTAGGCTCCACAGGTGCTTCAGTTAATCATACATTTTAATATTTGAATTATTTAAATGATTGCTTCAACTCTCACTTTTCTTTGCTATCATGTATTACTCCTTTTATGTATGAAGAACCATTTCCTTTTTAAAAATAATGTTGTCCATACCCTTATGAACTAGGTACTTTTCTTTCCAACATTTTCTTTTGGCTGTGTAGATATGACCTAACAGTCACCGCAATAGTACTGTTGTTTCAAAGGGTAGAGACCTTTTTTCTTATAAAAAATTGAATGTGAAAAACACACACACACCCCTCCTCATACAATGTGAGAATGCCTGTTTTTCTTGGTCATATTTCATTTCCTTACCAAGAGTATTTTCTTCTGCTTTCCATTGTCAGCAGACAAAAAAGATACAATTAAATCAAGGAAACCTGGCAGGGCCGGTTTTGGAAAATAAAGTGAATTCAGTTTCTGATTTGAACAAAGAGTAATTTATTATGTTGGAAAAACACTGCCCTGATGAGATTCAAACTCAATAGGTCTCATGTGAGCTTAGGACACCACTTCAGATCTGCATTTGTGTTTATCTTTGAGAAGGGGCAGCAATTCCACCCCCAAACTTTGAACTCCAAAGAGGACGTGGAGCTGTTTAAGGGTCAGGTGGCAATGAGCACCCAGAACCCCTGTGTGGAGGCCTGGGGTCAGATTTGAGGCTTTCTGTCCTGAGCTCATTGATTCTAAGTACAGATTCCTGTAAACAACTCCAGCAATTATGTTGGAGCAAATGGAGTGCTGGGGTTGGTTAGGGGAAATTTTATGAATTAGATGAGTCCTAAGGAAACTTTAGAAATAATAAGTATATTTTGATGACTCCAATAAGCATAATAATCCCTTATATTTGTATAAACCTTTATTATATCATTTAATATTTACAACCAGCACTGTGAGGATGATTATCTTCATTCTTTATAGATAAGAAAAGTACAGCATAAAAAGATTAAGTGATATTGAGAACCACACAGGAAATAAAGTCATATAGGACTAGGACCCATTTCTTAATAGTAGACTGAAGCATGAAGAAAACTAGAGTCTACTTTCATGACTTTCATTTTCACATATTTCTGGATTGTAGCAACTTTTTTGGTGATAATTTTATTTTAGAGTCTTCCACATTGAATCTTTTTGTGGAACAGGTTAGGCTATAAATAATCTATAATAATAAAAGAGTAATATGGTAATTAGACCAGACAGCCAAACAACCTTCTGGATGTCATTCCAGACGTCCTTCCAGATGAAGCTGCAGCGGTGGGGGCCAAAGCAGAGGTGGTTAGGGGCGATCAGGCAGGCAGGCAGGCACACCAGTGGTTAGAAGCCAGCAGTCCCAGATTGCAAGAGGGATGTCTGAAGGGTCCTGGATTGCGAGAGGGTGTAGGCTGGGCTAAAGGATCTCCTCCAGCTCCTGCCCTAACCCCTCTGCACAAATTTCATGCACGAGGCCTCTAGTAGTAATAATAAACTAAAAATAAAAATCTCCAGAAACAATTACTGCCCCTTGTTGAGATTTTGCACACGTTATTTCATTAAATCCTTGTAAAATCTTATGAGACAGCCACCATTTGTATTTCCATTTTACAGATGTGGAAACCGAGGCATAGGTGGGGTAAGCAACCAGTCCAAAATCACACTACTGGAAAGGGGTGGAAACGATTCAAACTTGGAGTGTCTGATTCCAAAGTGTGTTTACCTCACCTGACTGTCCCGAATGAGAGGAAGGGGTGGTCTGCCAGATCACTGGGCACTAAACTCTGACTGGATTAAGTCATATGATGTCAGGTGAGTCAGGTTTCTACATGCAGCTCCTTATGTAACAAACAGAATTAGGTTGCGTGTGCTCCTGCCAAAAGGACAGTTGGAGTGAAGGAGAGTAAGTTGCTACAGTAAACAACCCATCTTGGGTGCGTGTTTGCCACACACAGCTACAGTTCGTCAGCTAAAAGCCACCAGCAGCTGAAATTCTGAAATCATTCCTCATAGAACGCTGCTAATCAGAAGTGGGTGATTTATTTCTATTACCTAAGTTTGAAACCCTTGATAACTGTTAAGCAGTCTGGTTTGGAATATTGCAAAGAGAGCTAGAATTTTATAAAAGTGTAACTTTAAAAAAAATCATTCTCGCTTTAGTTACTTCTTTATATATATTTATTTATCGATTGATTTCAGAGTGGAAGGGAGAGAGAGATAGAAACATCAATGATGAGAGAGAATCATTGATTGGCTGCCCCCTGCATACCTCCTACTGGGGATTGAGCTGACAACCCAAGCTCTGCCTCCTTCATGCCTCCTACTGGGGATTGAGCTGGCAACCCAAGCTTGTGTCCTTGATCGGAATCAAACCCAGGACCCTTCAATCTGCAGGTCAATGCTCTATCCACTGAGCAAAACAGGGTAGGGCTAATATTTTACTGATTTTTTTTAGTATATTGATTATGCTTTGCTAAATGGAAATAAATAAATCTGTTCTTTAATTTTTTTATTAAGAGAAAATCATATGAATCTATTTAAACAAAAGTTATAAAAGTTGAGGACAAATTTAAAGTTTATCAGTTTGAAGGGATACCATATTATAAGCCGACTTCGATGGTGGTGGTAGTAGTTCAAAAAGGTTGGTCTAGCTTTGTTTATATAGGTGTGTGGGTGTGTGTGTGTGTGTGTGTGTGTGTGTGTGTGAGAGAGAGAGAGAGAGAGAGAGAGAGAGAGAGAGAGAGAGAGAGAGGGG
>NW_006295385.1:80086-81760 GCF_000327345.1 Myotis davidii | reverse complement strand
TATTTGCTTCACCTCTTTTCTCATTTCTCTGCCACCCAACCAGACTAAGGATTTATCATGTCACCCTTAGTCCCTCCAGGGTTTTCCTGAGCACATAGACCACTTAGACTCAGAGCAGTTCTCAACCTTCCTAACGCCGTGACCCTTTAATCCAGTTCCTCATGTTGTGGTGACCCCCAATTTCATTGTTACAAATTGAACATAATTAAAGCATAGTGATGAATCACAAAAACAATATGTAATTATATATGTGTTTTCCGATGGTCTTAGGCGACCCCTGTGAAAGGGTCATTCGACCCCAAAGGGGTCGCGACCCACAGGTTGAGAACCTCTGTCTTAAAGTGTCTGGCTTAGTTTAGAACTGATGCAAGGTGGAAGTGTCTGGAAGAAGATACAAGAAAGTGTTAGCCTTGGTTATCTTAGGAAGTGAAGATGGAGACTGTGGGTCAGAGGATATGTCCTGTTCACTTCAAATGTTTTTGTCTAAATGTTTTCCCTATCAGGATATATTTTACAATAAAAATAAACAAAACAAAATATAAAAAACGGATACAGGGAACATCTAGAAATGGGCATAGGTTTTCAAGCAGGAAAATGGCATGATTGGGTAAATTCTATAATTTGGCAGCTAGCTTTAGATTATGAGGAAAAGTGAGTCTGGAGAGAGGAGAATCAGGAGGTAGGTTGTTAGTATAAAGATGTTGTGGAATGGCTCCTAAGTCCAGTATAATTTGGAGACAATATTCTAAAGCCCATTTTCTTCACATCAGAGTATTTAAAATAAAATGATTTAAAGTGATCATAATTTATATTTGATATGTCTGCCTACGAAGGAGTTACATTATTTATTAATAGCTTAAATCTGTCAATAAAACAAACCACAAGTAAACATTGTCAGAGTAAAAGTGGAAGACAGACATATGAGAGAAAAAATGAAGAATATATTTTTTCTGAGTTACAAATAAAAAAGTGAGTAAGAGCAGCACATGACACATTTTTGCATTAGTCTTCCCCTCCCCCCCTGTAACTCAGCCAGGTTTGATGGCAGCTCTGAATTTTTTGCTGTGATTTTAAGCATTCGTTTACTAAACTAACAGCATTTCATTAAGCAAGACTAATTCTGAGAGCCCATTAGCTTCCAGACAGTCATTAATTCCTGTGACATGTCTTGGGATGAGATCATTATTATTATCACTACTTTGAGGCCTGGTGCACAAAATACATGCACTGGGGAGGAGGGGGTCCCTCAGCCCAGCCTGCGCCCTCTTGAGTCTGGGACCCCTTGCTCCTTACTGTCCGCCTGCTCGTTGCTCCTTAGTGCTGCTGCAGAGGCGGGAGCACTCCCCGCTGCACTCACCAGCCGTGATCACAGCTTTTGGCTGAGTGGCGCTCCCCATGGTGGTCAGTGGTCCATTTGCATATTAGGGTTTTATTATATAGGACTATTTTTATCAATTAAGCTCATTTTTCATAAAAAAATCTACATAGTTTTAACACTGAATATTTTCTTTCCGAAACATGTTCTTTTAGTATCTTCGAGTTAGCAATTTCTTTGAGTTAGTAATTTCTTGTTTTGCCCATATGTTTCCACAATTCCTTTGGCTACCACTGAAGCTAATTTAAATTCCCTAGGTTTAATTCCTATTGTTAACAAAAATTAGAAACATCTTTGGC
>NW_006295385.1:59973-79596 GCF_000327345.1 Myotis davidii | reverse complement strand
CATTTCTGTTCTGCACCCTAAATATGGTCATTGTCATCTCAGGTTTGCTTTTTAAATGCTACATGGTTTTCAGAATGTCTAACTAGGTAGGGTTTAACTGCTCAGAAGAATAGGACCTGAGCCCTATTCTAAATTGGTCTATATGGGGATCTAATTGTTCATTAAACAACAACAACAACAAAAAAGGATTAGGAGCAATTTGGATGTTTAGATGCTAATTTTTTATGGGACTGATTAACTAATTCATGTTAGTTTTTTCTTAGCCTACACATTTTATTGATAAGAAGGAAAACATTCATCTGAATAGCTCAGAAGCATGCAATGGAGAAAAAGGAGAAGACGGAAGTTCCTTCTGTTTCCAGTATTTGTTAAATATTTGTCTGGAAGCTAACATGGTCCTATTAATGATGGGTTTTTCATTGCCTTGGACATGCTTTTGCAATTTTCCTGGATATCTGCTCCGGGGTCACATGGTAAGTCAATAGTGGTTATAAACCTCTCAGCATTGTGATCAATACCTTTGGCTGACGTAATCTAGATCCCCGGTGTAATTTACAACAAAGGGCAGTTTGGGCAAGCCTCTGTTTTATTACCTCCAATTCACCTACTGAAATATTTCACTGGTTTATGACCGAAGCTATTTCCAATTTTTGATAGATAGGGAATTAAAATAGTCCTGAAGGAAAATGTTAAGTATGAAAAGGAAAAACATTTTATGGCGTTGGAAGCAATGAGCATTTCTTCTTTTGGGAAATAATGCCAGCATACCGGTACCTACCTTCTGAAATTGTCTCAAGCACCACAAGAGTGAATCATGGGCATGTCTAGTCATCCAGATGGATTACAATACTAATGAAGTATTCCTTACACACACCATATAACCCAAACAATACTGCACTTAGTCTACTTTTTTCCTGAATTTGAATAATTATTAACCATCCATTTGAGCAAAACAAGGAACAATAATACTCGCTAGACATGAATAAAGAGGATTGTTGTCTCCTATCATTTTGCCTTCATGAAACTTTCCATTAATTCAGACAGATCTTTTCCCCAGGTCTGTTTTATATTTTATGTCTGAAGGCTAAATAAGAAAAAAAAGAAACTAGTCATTGGAAAGGTGAATAAAGAAGTAGCAGGGCGTTTGAAAAAAAAAAAAAAGAATGGATGGTGGTCTTCTTCAGGTCTCCTGCGCTGAGAAGGGGCACAGCTTTGCCACTGCGGAGTCACCATTCTCCTCCTACACTGCATATCAGTACTCAAGGATGAGGCAGGTTCACAGCTCTGTCTGTTGTATAAAGCAGGTATGCGGTGAGGGATGGGGTAAGAATTTGGATTTAAACATCTACTAGTATAAGGTCCCTTTCAGACTTAATTTCCCTTTTTAATCAACCACCGGCCAGCTACCTTTACATGGGCTTTTATTGTCTAAGACTGAAGATAATAGTAATATCCCAACTATTGAGCAACTATGGTGTGCCTTTACACACTGTTTCTTAGCCCTCAAATGACTTTTTGAAGTAAGTAGGTTTAACCTACTTAACATATAAAGAGACTTAGATTGAGAGAGGGTCAATATTTTGCCCAAGGTAAATCAGAGTTATTTGTCTAAGAGGCTTCGCTTTGGTATGAGGATTAAACAACAACAAAATAAACCTCAAAACAAGCTTGTAGATACATAGATCAGATTGGTGGTAGCCAGTGACAGCGAATTGGGGTGGGAGGTGGAAGAAAAGGTGAAAGGGTCAAAGGTACAAACTTCCAGTTATAAACTGTGATGCCTCTTCAAGGTAGTTTACCGATCAAGGAAGTGTATAATTCTAATATTCACTAGTTGCATAATTTTGTCTCATTACATTCCTTGGGGTGGGAGGGATGGTTTATTCTTAAATCCCATTGCCCAGCACACTACCTAACATATGTAGATGCTCAATAAACATCAGTTGAATTAAATGAAATCCGAATCAATTTCTTTTATATAGTACTGAGTTAGTTCCTGAACTAACTCAGGTAGATTAGTAATAGATGTCAGCATTCAAACATTCAATCATTTGATGTGCTTGACAAGCTTTTTATCGCTTCCCCATATTTCTTTAAGAGTGCAAGCTATTGTGTAGGTCAGACAGCAAACATATAATTGAGGCCTACATTGTGAGGTAAAAAAATCCTGTGGTAATTAATAATTTAGAGCATCAAATAAACTTTGCTAAGAATTATCTTTTTACCCCTCTCCCCCTAGAAGGGTGCCCTTCCACCCCCCTCCTCCCTATGTCAGTGTTCACCAAACATCCTGGGAGCTACACAGGTAATAACTGTATCTGTGGTGGGTTAAAGTGATTGAGGATAAGAAAATCCTGTTTCAGTTTCGCAATTATTTGAGAATCTATTAAATGCCAGAGACTAGGGGTATAAATAAAGATGACAGATATTGTCCGTCAGGGCCGTGGAGTTAGATTGACCTTCCTATGAAAATGCATCTCTTTCTGGGAGGGAGGTGGCTGTGTATAAGGATTGACTTCTCTCTCAGTAAAGAATCAGCCCCCACTGTATTTTATAGGCACCGGTTTAAACTTGGGTCTTACAAATTTTTTTTTTTTAATCAGGTTGCTCCAAAGTGCTACATGATTCTTAGAGGAATGAAATATCACCCTTACCATTACAAGAATACTCGCGGTGATAACCTGAAGGTAGTTTTCTAGTAACTGGGGGCTCCGGAACGGTGGGATCCTGCGTGTAGTGGGTAAGAAGGCCTCTCCCCTCCAACTCCCAAGTAGGTATCTCTGGGCCAACTACGGGGTTGCAGCTCCACTGTCACATCTTGGGGTCCCAAAATGCACGTTGCTGGAGAAGAGCATCATGCGAAAGTAGGAGCAACATGCTCTAGCAGTTCAAAATCTGTCAGAGAAACGTAGGTAATTTGGCAACTCAGGGCAAAGCCCCCTTAAAAAGACAGAGACTTCCAGAGATTCAGAGACGCAAACGCTTTTCAGCTGCCCATGCATTAACTTGATTAAGGCTCCATATGGAGGAGCTTGATGCAGCCAGGTGAAATCAATTGTAGGCTTCCTGCCATTATGTAAATGTAGGTAATCAAGCATGAATAGCAATAAGCACATCGCAGTTTACAAGATGATACACCGCTTTATTTTCAATTGTATGAGTTATCAGAACAATAACTACTAACATACAAAGTACCATCAGCTCAACGGCAGGTATAGGCAGTGACAAGTAATCTAATTCTTAGAATCACTCCCACAATCTGTCCAGACACATTAACCTAAGGACACATTTGTAAATAGCAAACACGATTTTCACATTACAGCTTTCCCAAGCATATAAGGTGTGTAGACTTGGTGAGGGCTTGTTTCCACAAGTTCTGCGTGTTCCTGATGCACTCATTTTCTTGACATTGGTAGAGATACTTCTTTCCACAAAGTAGATTTAACAATACTCTGTGAACTAGTATTACTCTTGACACTTTTCAAATAGGAATATTTGGATTGAAATATCTCTGCAGTTCGATTCCTTGTGTCTTCTGGTAAGTTCCATCGTCAAAGAGCTTTTGATTGTAATCACTCCCTTGCAATAACAGCTCAACTCTACTACTGGGTTCAGTGTAACACCCTCTTCATGGCTTGCTGTGTGATGTAATGAGGGTGGGGTGCACTGGCAATCAGCACATTTCATTATCATTGTTTACAGCCATTTAAAACCATGCCATTATTATCAATCCAAGTCTGGCATGCCTTTTCTGAAATGTTCACAGTGCAGTATTTTTGTGGCCTAACGAAAGTTTTCTTATGTCATTAAAAATAAACATTTTTATAAAAATAGAATATTTAAAATGTTTACACAGAGAAGACCAGTTAGAGTATCCTGTGCCATATGCACTATACAGTAGTAAGCACAAAATCTCACAAAACAAAACAGCACGAGAGTCCTCCCCAGAGTAACCGGTATTTATCCAGGTGAAAGAGCCAGAACTTAAAACTGCCCCCTTTTCCCCCCTAAAATACTTTTTGCTTAACACAGAACATGTCCTAATGCAAAAACTGGACTCCTCCAAAGTTTTATTGTCTCTATGTGTTTGTGGGATAGAAGCTGCCACTTGAAAACGAGGCTAATATTTCCAGTCCATTGGTCATTTCTTTGCCGTAGAGATGAGGCAGATTGGAACCAATAAACCTTTTTAGACAGATGTATTTTGCTTTAAAAACATGCTAAGTTACCTTTAAAAACACTTATCATCACAAAGTACTTGCTTTATTTTCAGTTGGCATTAAAAAAATGCAGACAAAAACATTCATTAGATCAGAACAGTATCATTTTCAAACAGTTGATTTTTTTAAGCAGCTGATTTTTAAATAACAAACATTTCATTATTACCAAACTATTTTATGAAAACCTTCTTAATGCCATCATCTATGTATATACAATACATAATTGTCCCTATTAAACACATTTTGTATCCTGCATTGCCTATGGACATCTCTTCAATAAAAGGAATGTGTATGCAAAAATGTAGAAGGGAATGTTTGCCCAACATCAGTAATAACATAGGTTAGTGACTATGTAACACATGAAATCTCTTTGAAATTCTAAATGAGTGGTCTGGTCCCCGGCTCCCTGGGCATTACCACTTCTGAATTTTCGGTGATCAAGAAGGCCTCCACACTGACTGCCTCAATTCCCTGCATGAAATCAGGTTGGATCCTGATTTTTAAAACTTCAACCTAGAATTCAGGTTTTGGCCTGAACGCGACAGGAGCGTCATCAAAGCTGCAGGGTTGCCCTTGGTCATTGGCCTATGGGACCAAGCTTCTGGCTCTGATGCTTTGTCAGATGTCAAATTCCTCAGAATCCAGTCATTTAAAAGAACAATATAAGGTCCTAGAGTAGCGCAATTTTGGCAAAAGCAAAAAATATCTGGTGGCCTTTCAATGCCCAGGCAGTGAAAAAGTACTGGCCGTGGTGTGGACCATTGCTCGAACAGTTCTATGATGTTTATCAGAAGGGGGCTGGTGGCGTATTCATCCATCATGTGTCTCCCTCGCCATCAACGTTATCTTGAGATGACAACAGAGAGGGGTATGGAGAACCACTGTTGATATTCACATAAGTAGAATTCACATGGACATAGTGTTCCCCAATGAAAGTAGAGAATATCACGGATATCTTGGAGACCAGTTCAGAAAAGGTCGGGCGCATTTCAGCTTTGGGATGCCAGCATTTTAGCATCACTTCATACCTGCGTCAGAAAGGAAGAAGTGCTGTGAGAGATACGTTGGAGACAAGCATTTCTGTAAAAGTAAAGCTTATAAGAGCTACAGAAGATTCTTTTGAAATTCTTACTCACAAGGGATCTGGGCAGTATTCGGGTTGTAAGAGCCTTCTGCCTTGCAGCAAGTAAACTGTGATATCAAAGGTGTTGACGTCAGGATAGGGTGGCGCCCCTCTTGTCATCAGTTCCCAGAGGAGCACACCAAAGGACCACTAGTCGGACAATGGAAGAGAGAATCCAGGTGAGAAGTGTGACTACACAAATATGAAAGGCACTCAGTAGGTCTTGATAACGGAACTTGGTTTAGTGTACTCAATACACGTGCTGTTTGGGGCAAACATTTCCTTAAAGGCAATTAGTAAGCTATACATTTTATGATTTGTTTAAACCAGAATTGGATCAAGTTTAGTTACAAGTAAATATAAAGTTTTCAAAAAGAATATCTGAAGTCCACATGGTGATTAAGATTTCATCTGTACTTAAGTAAAGTAGGCTTTCTAAGTTCACTCTTGTAAAGGCAAAGCTTTAACGGGTTTTTATCCTTCTCTTTTCAATGGCTTCAGTACACTTTTAGATTATTAGTAAAAGGAGAAAAGTAAGCCTTCCAAAATTTAAATTTGTGGGATTTTCAAGTGAATGTAAATAGTCAAGAATGTAACCATACCTAGAAGTTAATGTTAAAAGAGAAGATCTAAGTAAAAATCCATATTAAAAATCACAAGTAATAAAACTGCAAGCCAACAAGGCTATTGAAAACTAATCTCAATAAACATCTCTACGATGTTTATCAGAAGGGGGCTGATGGCGTATTCACCCATCATGTGTCTCCCTCGCCATCAACTTCTATCTTGAGATGACAACAGAGAGGGGTATGGAGAACCATTGTTGATATTCACATAAGCAGAATTCACATGGACATAGTGTTCCCCAATGAAAGTAGAGAATATCACTGAAACTTGAAATGTTAAAAGAGTAGATTAATAAAAAAAGCTCTATCAATACTTTATAGGAAGATGGCAGGGACATGGAGAGGTTAAGTGACTTGCTAAAATTCTCCAACAGGACTTAATTCTTATTGGGATGAACATCTAAAAGTTCTTGGCTCTTGGGTCTTGGTTGGTCTACTGAACTTGACCAAATATGCAATTTCTTGACTGAAAGCACTGAACTTGGGATAGTACATCAGGTCATACATTTACCTCCTCCTGGACATGTGCCAAGGTGAGTCAGCATGTGCGGGTCACCTCTGGGTGGAAGACCCAGGGAATCAGTCATTGCTTAGCAACACTTCTTGGACACTCACAGACCAAGAGGCATGTGCGGAGAGAAATGAGGCTCGAGAAAAAAGAAGCTTGGAGAAGGAGAATACAGACAGGACAGGTGGAGTAGGAGAACAGGACACTGAGAAGCAAGTGTAGCTCATAATATTCAGCAAGAACAAGAATAAAGCCTGTCTTTGAACACTGCGGCCAAAAGAAAGAAACCAGGTAGATACTTTAATTGCTGATACAAATCTCAATTAGTGACTCTTTTCCTTTTGCCCAAGAGCAAGAACCTTAAAGGCCACTGACAGCCTTAATCCAAACAGAGAAAACAAAATCTTTCCCAGGTGGGAACTAGGTAACTTTGCTGTCTTCTGCAACCTTTCAAAATCAAAGCTTTCAACGCCTGCAAGTCTTACCAGTTGCTTCTGACAACTTAATTATGTTAACCGTCAAGTTCCAAAATTTGCATTAAAATTTAAATCAATTTAACAATTATCTACTGACTCATGAGATGCACAAGTTGGTTACTCCCCAAGTTACTGGGTAAGCCCCAAGGCTGATTAAACAGGGTTAAGGATATTACGCAATTAACTATCATGTAGAACAATAAAATATAACAATAGAGCAATAATAGAAAAGAGGTACAAATGTTGTGAAAAGTTAGATAACAGTGGGGTACTGAGAGAGGCTTCAGGAAGAAAGTGATAGTAAAGTGGGTGTAAAAGCAAGGGAGAATTTGTTTTATAGATACATGTAACGGGAGGGCAGAGAGAGTGTTCCCTGTGGAAGGAGTGGGCCAAGGGGTGAGAGCACACGTGTTTTTATTGAACTATAAATGTAACAGTCACTGCTTGGTGTGTGGACTGGGTGAACGGAGGAGGGACAGAGAAGGCTGAAAGGGGACCATGCTGTGGGGGTTTTGAATGGGGAAAGTGAAGTTGATGGGACATGACTGGAGTTCAGCTCCAGGAGATTGCATCTTGTAAACACCATGCTTTCCAGCGGTTCTCAACCTGTGGGTCGCAACCTCTTTGGGCGCTGAACGACCCTTTCACAGGGGTCGCCTAAGACCATCAGAAAACACATATAGCATGTCAGATATTTACATTACGATTCATAACAGTAGCAAAATTGCAGTTATGAAGTAGTAACAAAAATAATTTTATGGTTGGGGTCACTACAACGTGAGGAACTGTATTAAAGGGTCGCGGCATGAGGAAGGTTGAGAACCACTGCGCTTAGACAAAAAGGAGAAGCTTATTCCTAAGATGGAGACCAGCTTTCTGAACAAGAAGAAGTGAGGGATACTACTGCATACTGTAACACGGAGGCCTATGAGACTGAACTCCTAAATTAGGGTGGTGGGAGATGGTGTATGTCATATAATGAGCTGGGCATGGGCATCATGCCCTTTAAAAAAATGATTATCTTGCCCTAACTGGTTTGGCTCAGTGAATGGAGTGTCGGCCTGCAGACTGAAGGGTCCTAGGTTCGATTCCGGTCAAGGGCATGTACCTTGATTGTGGACACATCCCCCAGTAGGGAGTGTGCAGGAGGCAGCTGATGGATGTTTCTCTCTCATCGATGTTTCTAACTCTCTATCCCTCTCCCTTCCTCTCTGTAAAAAAATCAATAAAGTATATTTTAAAAAATGATTATCTTATCCTTGTAATAACCCTTTCATAAACCTGTAATGTAATTGATTTTATAGATGCTTTTTTTAAAAAAAGAAAGTTTTTATTACTGATATTTAGAGACAGAGGAAGGGAGAGGGAGAGAGAGAGAAACATCGATGTGAAAGTGAAACATTGATTGGCTGTCTCCTGCAATGCCCCCTACTAGGGACTGAGCCCGCAACCCAAGCATATGCCCTGACTGGAATCCAGGTCTCTTGATGCATGGGATGATGCTCAACCAACTGAGCCACACCGGCCAGGAATAAAGGTGCTTCAAGGATGAGGAAACCAAAGTTCTGAGAGGCTGATTACTTGTCTATGACAAAGTCTCCTAACCAATAGCCTAGGCCAGTGGTCGGCAAACTGTGGCTCGCGAGTCACATGAGGCTCTTTGGCCCTTTGAGTGTGGCTCTTCCACAAAATACCGACTTCTGCGCATGGGCCACGAAGTTTCAATCGCACTGTACGTGCACGCCCGCATGTGGTATTTTGTGGAAGAACCACACTTAAGGGGCCAAAGAGGTGCATGTGACCACTGCCCTAGGCTATAGGGTTGTCTGAAGGCAAAATCACTAAAAAGGGGACAGAGTTGGGTAAATTTTTGAGCAACAATTTGGATTCAGAGGAGAGTTGGAGTACTCATGGGACATGAGAGGAGAGAGAATAGCAGTTGCCGAGAAAAGCCCTCCCCCTTGATAGCTTTGGACTGACAGGATGACGAGGGGAGGGGCAGTGAAGGAGCATGATGTTGACTAAGAGAGAAGATGGGGGAGGGGAGACAGAGACTGAACGGTGGAACAACCGAACAACCGGTGCGCTGGCCACCAGGGGGCGTGTGCTGAACCTGGCAGGTGTTGGCCATGGTGGGCTGGTGGAGCGTGAGTGGGGGCTCCAGACCAAGGCTGGCGCTGGTCGCTGTCATCAGGGTGAGCCCCTGGTGGTTACTGAAAATTCTTTGCTCCTGCGCACTGTGGTCACACCTGGTGCTTGCACCTGCTGCTGGTGCCCAGCGCCAGTCCCGATCGCTTGGCACCATCAGCAGGTGTGAGCAGTGGCTGCCAGCCCTGATCGCCACTGAGGGCTTCTCCACCTCCCCCTGCTCCTGAGGGGCGATCGCACCCACTGCTGGCACCGGCCGCAATCACTCCATGCCATCACTCCACGCCTCTAATCCATAAAAAGTGGGGCTGGCACCATCAGTGTGTGGGAGCGGTGGCAGTGGGAGTGGGGCTGCCAGCAGATAGAGGACTGGGGCCGTGGCAGAAGGGGCCGGGCGGGGACACAGAAGATGGGCTGAGATCCACCCCTCTGCCTACTGCAGCCTTGCGGCCCACAGTTCCTTTCAAGGTGCATGGATTCGTGCACTGGGTCCCTAGTTCACTAATAAAAAATAACCCAATTAAAAAAACACACCAGAAAATAAATTCTAAAACTTAAAAAAATGGGCAAAAATTTTGAGTAGGCACTTCACTAACGGAGGTATAAGAATGTCAAACAATTACCTGAAGAGATGCTCAACATCATTAGCCATAGGCTAATGCAGGTGAAAAAGAAAATGAGACACCACTATAATCTATTCGAATAGCTAAAACCCCCAAAACTGACAATGGCAAGTGGTGGTATGAATGCTGAGCTGAAACTTATATATTACTGTTAAGAATATAAAATGATACAGCCTGTGTGGAAAAACAGGTGGCAGTTTCTCATAAAGTTAAATATAACACTTATCTTACAACCCAGTAATCCTACTTCTAGATATTTACCCAAAAGAAATAAAAATTATGTTCACACAAAAACCTTTAAGCAAATGTTAAGGCAGTTATAATTACATGTAAGTAACTGCCTAAAACTGGAACAAACCCAAATGTCCTTCAGATGATAAATGTGTAAACAAAATGTGGTACATGTGTACAATGCAATACCGCTCAGAAATAAAAAGGAGTGAATCAGTCTACGAAAAACAGTATGAAGGGCCCTTAAAACATTCTAAAGATAGAACTACCATACGGTCAAGCAATCTCATTTCTGGGTATATAACGAAAAGAACTGAAAAAGGACCTTGAAGAGATACTTGCACACCCATGTTCAAAGCAGCGCTATTCCAATAGCCAAGAAATGGAAGAAACCTAAATGTCCACTGACAGATGGACAAAGCAAATGTGGTACATTCATACAATGGAATATTATTTACCCTTGAAAAGAAGGACATCCTCACATGCTACAACCTGGATGAACCTGGAGGACATTATACTAAGTGAAATAAGCCAGTCACAACAAGATGAATAATACATGATGCTACTTACACGAGGGACCTACAGTAGTCAAACTCTTAGAAACAGAAAGTAGAATGGCGGTTGCCAAGAGGGTGAGGGGAGGGGAAAATGGGAAATTGTTCAGAGGATATAGAATTTCAGTTTTACAAGATGAAGAGATCCGTTGCATAACCATGTGCATGTAATTCACATTATTGTACACTTAAAGATGATCGATTTTTTGTTGTGTTTTTTTAACAATAAAAAAAGAAATGAACTACTGATACAATGACACTACTGACAACATGCACGGCCCTTAAGCGCATTATGCGACGTGGAAGGAGACAGACTCAAAGATGACTTCATGACTTTCTAGGAAAGGTAAAACTACAGGCACAGAAGACAGACCAGTGGTTCCCAGGTAGGAGGGGCTGACCACAAAGCGGCACCTGTTCTACATCCTGGTTACGGTGCTGCTGGTAGCCACGTAACGTATGGTCCAGACTCCCTAGCTTGCTTTCCAAGGGCCTCTATGATCTAGTATGCAGATGTTTTTCTCAATTTATTCTCATAACTCCACTTTGTGTCCTCCTGGTTCCAGGTCGATGCTCAACCACTGAGTCACGCCTGCTGGGCCAAAATCATCAGTATTAACTAATACTTTTATTCCACCTGGGTTTATCAGTCAAATAAGTTCATGTTTTCTATGTTGCAAAATAGGTCAGCAAAAAAGAAACACAAAAAAACCAAACACAAAGAAAAACTTGGTATAATAAAATTTTCATAAGAAATCTAAACTTAATTGTTAGGAGCAAGTAAATTAAGTGTAATGGTAGAAGAAGTTTCTTTTCTGTAACTCTTTAGCAATAATTATACAGGGTGGGAGCAAAAGTAGTGAGTACACAAAACACAGAGTTTATTCTTGTATTATTATTATTATTTATTAATTATTGTATTATTTTCCATACAAACAACTCTAAACCACCTTTTGCCACACCTTGTATTGTATGTGCACTTAGTTTTCTAAATCTCTTTGTAACTTGAAGCTTTAGAATTTTACTAAGTTAAATGATAAAAATTATTGAATATCTAGATTTTTCCAAATAACATAAAATACTGAAACAGTAATTGCTAAACAAGTCTAAGTTTACCTACTATTGACCTCTTATTAAAGAGAAACTAAATGATACATTTAGATCTGTTAATAAAAACATTTTGTGCTTTGCCAGTAAAAGAACCTCTGTTTCTAAAGGTTATGAAATAGATTAATAAATTTGCCAATCTAAAAAAATGCTAATTACTTACATTTTACCTTAGAATTGAGGTTCTAAGGGTTATGAATTTTTAATTAATATGGATGGAAATGATGTGAGTTTTTAGGAAGAAAGGCATTAGGCATGGAAATACATTTTGGGGGCACTAGTAGAAAGTGGCTTGTCCTAAAAAAAGGTTGGTTGTTTCAAATTGAGTAAGAAGAGACAAACTAAGAGGGACTAGGAAAGTTGTAGAAGTTTTGTGGAAAAGGAACCCTGAGAAAGAAAATTTTATGTTCGATTAAGTTGAATAAGATTAAAGTAGATTTAATAGAGTAAGTTAATTTAAGAAGCCACACTAAGCTAATAAAGAATTAGAGTTTGGTTCTATATCAAACTATCAAAAATGACAAAGTTTTTCTATATTGTTCTGCCCCAGATAAGATATTATGAGATGTTTTCAACCTACAAAGCAGGGAAAAAAGCAAACATTATGGTCATGCAGACTATTCATGGTAATCCGGAAGCTAAAAAATATTTTCAATTGAATGTAAAACAGTTTCATTCTTCTAATCCTGAACTCTGCCCCCTTTCAGCAGTAAGCAGTCAGAGAGGTCTTTCCCCCTTCTTCCTCAAGATTGAGAAGTGATTAAAAAAATAAAATGGGGGGCGGGGGCGCAGAAAGAGGGAGGAATTGAAACCGAGGGCCCTTTTCTTCTGCCTCGGTTATAAGCACCTCCTCCATCAAATGTCTTCATATTCCTGAGAAACTGGAGCTTACTAATGAGGCTATAGGTAAGTACACATATACCACTGACTTGTAAGCAAACATCTACATCCATGTATAGTGCACACATATTTTTCTCAGCAAACTGAACTGTTTTTCTTTTCTAGAAAAGTTTCCATAAATTGTGAAATTTCTAGAATATATTAGTACTAACAGAATATCCTCCTATATAATAAAAGGCTAATATGCAAATTGACAGAAGAGTAGAATGACCAGTCACTATGACGCGCACTGACCACCAGGGGGCAGACACCCAATGCAGGAGCTGCCCCCTGGTAATCAATGCACTCCCACGGCCAGCCAACCTCTCCCGGTCCCTCCCCGCAGGCCAGCAAACCTCCCAAGGTCCCTCCCCTCGTCCAACAGACCCCATCCGGCAGGCTTCAGCCGGCCTGGCCCTGATTGGGACTGGGCAAGATGGCCCTGATAGGCCCTGATTGCTGGCCAGGCCTAGGGACCCTACCCATGTACGAATTTCGTGCACTAGGCCTCTAGTCCATAATAAAATAGCCAAGCATTTCTACACTGCGGTTCTCAGGATCTAGTGCTTGGCTCTGCTAGCACCAGGTAGATGAACTCTTTCTCTTCTGTAACAATTTCAAGCACTGTCCTTTCCTCCAGGTAGAAGGGCATGTGGCTCTCTGGGTGAGTGTCAGTATTCAGGTGTATGCCTTTCGAAGCTGGCTCTGTGAGAGGAGGATGGCCGTGGCAAATAAAGGAGAGCGTGTTTCTAGCTAGGTGCATAAATAATGACTTCATTGCCAGACCTGCCTCAGTTATAGTTTCCAGATCTTTCAAGATAGAATTCTTGCTGCCATGAAGTTGTGAGCTATGAGTGGCCAGGCTAATCCCAGTCTACTTTGTGTGTACTTTTTTTAATATATTTTATTGATTTTTTTACAGAGAGGAAGGGAGAGAGATAGAGAGTTAGAAACATCGATGAGAGAGAAACATCGATCAGCTGCCTCCTGCACATCTCCTACTGGGGATATGCCCCGCAACCAAGGTACATGCCCTTGACCGGAATCGAACCTGGGACCCTTCAGTCCGCAGGCCGACGCTCTATCCACCGAGCCAAACCAGTTTTGGCTTGTGTGAGTTTTTGATGGACACGCCTTGTCTTCCCTGCTGAGCTATAGCTTCCGGAGGACAGGGTTCACACTTGGTTCAGCTCTGGGCTTCCTAAGGATCTAGCATCTGCCAGACAAATGTTTTTGAATAAATGAATTATAAAAACATACTAATGATACTGTTGCAATGACCCTGGTTATTAATTAAGCGGACAGGAACAAAGGGAACATCAAATAGACACATGCCCAGTAAAGTCTGGTGACATAGGGAAGGTGCTTGTTTGTCAGTCACACCTGGGAACAGGGCACTAGCCAGGGTAGGTGTGACCACTGCACACAGGAGGGGGTGCAGATTTGATAAACTACGGTCCTAAACAAAGGAGTTCTCTCTCTTGCCCCTCGGTGTGTTGCACCTGACTCCATGCTCCTGCATTTGCCCACATGGCCCATGGCCTAGGACAGCACACACAATGGACTAATGGAATGCAACTAGCCTGATGTTAAACCGGACCAGCTTCACCAATGGAATGGAAACTCGACTGTGGCTTTGCTTCCAGCGCTGCTGAATCCCCAGCTGCACCTTTTCCAGGACTGATTAAGGGAAATGGGACCTTGGAAACCGAGGGATATAATTCCACACAAATAAAAAGCACTCATTCTCCCATGTGAGTCTCAGAAAATTCTTTTCCTCAAGGTAAGGTAAGGACCCGACCCCGAGCACCCAGTGGGGAAGGTGATCCCCCATTTCCACCGGTGGATCCCCCATTTCCACTTGTAACACTATGCGTGCATTAGATAATCGAGCACTTTTGCTTAGGAAAAAAATTGAAATTAGCGATGTTAAAAGTTTCTTTTAAAAAAATTAAGTAGCCATAAAACTACTGAAAAAATTTGGGTAGGAAAGTAAAAGAGGAGAAGGGCAGGGGTGATCAGTAATACGTTACCACGTCTGACTTGGTGGTAAACTTCTGAGTCTGAAGACTTTCTAAAGCCATCCACTTCACGGGCAGTTTTGCACCTGTTTTGTTGTGTACGCTGTAGTATTCTTTATCGTACATGTCTCTGGCAAGACCAAAATCAGCAACCTTGACAGTGAATTTTTCATCTAGCCTACAGAGGGGACAAATATTGTTACTGGTGGCTGAAACAGAATCATCGACTGTGACGCTGAATATCTACAGAACAAGTGGCTTCTGTGTTGGAAATCCACAAATCCTTAACTTCTGCTGGGAGGCTTCGTCCAGCCTCAACCTACTAACACTACATTACAATGGAATTCTTGAGTAAAAGTGCTTGGCATTTACATGACAAACTCAACAAGCTGAGGAAAGAGAACATGAGTGATGTTACATAAGAAACTTTGTTTTGCTTTCGTAGATCTGAAGTAGTAATATTGGGCCCCCCTCCCGATATCCTTGGTTGCTAAATCAAGTATGCCAACCGAGTAACCAAAGTAATCGCCAATAATCACTTGTCAGCTTATTACCGATTAACTTTTTAGGGGAGACATGACCAGGCACTGTCTTACTTTTTCATTCTCAAATGGGCTAGGATAGTAGATAAAACTTATATACCTTCACTAAGGTAATAGGGAAACAGGACACATAGTAAAGCATCTGAGAAAAACAGCAAGTTTCAACAAAATCGATTTCCGCTCCCTGAGGCTGTGTGTCCCTTTGTTTAAGTGGGCTTTTATGTTGTCACAGTGACCAAAACCAAGGTAGGAAATGAAGAGCACAGCTCTCTCCTTCACATACACTGTAAGTCATGAATCAGCGCTATGCAAGGGAAAGCGCTGAATGGATTACAAACTGTTGACTGCCGTATTATATAGCCCAGGCAGCCAGACACAAATAAAGTTCTTTGAGTTCATTCCTAAATACCATTTTTGGTAGGGCTTCTGCAGGCTGACTTCAAATCCACTCTTGGGAAGTGACAATATGTTGGTATTGGTGTTATCAGCCCTCTTCTTTCCACTGTGAAAGGTGAAGATCAGATTCTACCTCCCAACACTAATGCAGTGTGAAACCACAACACTGAGGCCTACTTTTGGGAAGAAAAAAAAGGGGGAAGCACAGAGCAGCTGTGAAGGCCCCCTCTGGAGAATCCCTTTTACATTCTCCATTTGACAGAGGCTGAAAGCCCCTCCTACATCTCCAGTGCTTACATGTGGATTTAAAACTGTAACGGAAATAAAGGACTTCTGCGTGAAAATCAGGGGAAACAGAGTCCTCCTTTTCACTTAATTTGGACTGTGGGCACAGAGATTCTTATACTTACATACAGTTCCTTGCAGCCAAGTCTCTGTGGACAAACTTTTTGCTTGCGAGATATTTCATGCCTTTGGCCACTTGAAGACCAAAGCCAATAAGATCTTTTACAGTTGGGTTCTGCAATCAAAGAGAATTGGGAACTCATATAAACGAAGCATCTACTGTTCTAGTGAGGATCTCAGAATTCCGAAACGTTTATAAGAACGGTCTTGTTTCAAACGATAGCTTACACCCTGTTGATTGATAATAGCAACCGTTTATTAAGCATCTACTGTTTGCAACGCACCAGGCTAGATGGTTTATAAATTTGGGCTAATCCTCATACAGATGCAGAACTGGAGGTGTTTTAAAATGTGGGTTGTATAATTATTCAGGTATGGTGAAGCCCACGGGTGGGAGACAATTGCCACTGAAAAAGACAGTTTGTGATAAGCCCCAGGAGGCGGGGGCATGCCCTGATGCAAGTCCACACAGGGAAGCACTAGGCTTGGCCAGGAGACAGGTGAGGCTTCACTGTGGTTTCTGTGGTAAGAAATGGGCAAGGCAGGGTAAGCAGGCTAGGACTTGGGTCGCTGGGATAATTTCCGCAGGCAGGCTCAGGGCGTAGGTGCTGTCCCTCGCTGTCTGGTACCTGGCCCTTCAATGAGTAGGGCAGGGAGACAGTGACCTAGAGGGTGAGAGCCCTGTCAAGGAGGTGGTTGGGGTTTGGGCTCTGGATTGGCTCACCTCTGAGAAGGTGAGTTGTTCACCATCTCTGGGAATTTGCTAGTCCCGGGAGGGGCAGTTTCTGCAGGGTCAGTGAGACCCAGAAGCTAGAGCCTCAGAAATACATGATTAGCCCTAGCTGGTTTGGCTCAGTGGATAGAGCGTTGGCCTGAGAACTGAAGGGTCCTGGGTTCAATACTGGTCAAGGGCACATGCCTGGGTTGTGGGCTCAATTCCCCAGTAGGGGGTGTGCAGGAAGCAGCCAATCAATGATTCTCTCTCATCATTGATGTCTCCATCCCTCTCTCCCTCTCCCTTCCTCTCTGAAATTAAAAAAAAAAAGAAGGAAATGCATGGTTAATACAGGAAGTTCAGAGAGAAATTACCCTAACCACTCAGATGGTTAAAATGCATGGTTAATACAGGAAGTTCAGAGAGAAATAAATAACCCTAACCACTCAGATGGTTAAGTGGTGGAATTAGGATTTTAAACTAAATCTTTTAGGCTCCAAAGTCCACACTGTAGCAAAATCACTCCCGTCAGAACCCCTCCCACACGTGCTGAAGCACAGCTCACAGCGCCAGGGCCTGGACCCACACAGAGAACAGGACCTCATTCTAGGAACTCCCTCCACAACACTGTGTGGACATGGGAATGTTTCGTAGCCGTAAGAACTGTCTCTGAAATCACACAGATGCCACTGTGGCTGGAGCCTGGCCATTGGCAACAGGGCATGTCTTCTTTCGCAGCTGTTGTGGCGCTTTGTGAACCAAAGGGGCAGACAATGGGGACCTTCCAAGGAGGGCCACAGCAGGTAGAGAGGCCAGCTCCTTGCGTTTCTCTTTAAGACACACCTACGCTAGTGGTTGTCATTAGTACGGACTCCTCAGGCTGTAAAAGGCCACAGTGCAGTCTAATAAGTCTCTAGCATGCTTTAACCCCGGGGGCAAAATACCCGAGAGAAGGTAGCACATCCAACCAGATGAACTCACCAGGAGAATGACAAGAAGTGAAGTGCAAAAGTGGGATCTTTCAGGGCAGCTTTGTGCTTTGTAAGGTAAAGTCACCCTATCTGCAAACATTCATTGCCAGGGAGCATTTTATTCTTTTTGCTGAACACAAAATATTACTTCATTATTACCTTATTTCCTCTGAGAAACAGACCCCATGTTTATGAAGTTGTTTTTTTGTTTGTTTGTTTGTTTGTTTTTTTGATTAAGAGTAAAACTACTCCATTAACTCCCAAAGGACCCTGGGCACAGGGGCGGAGGAGCCGGATGCCATTTATGTTTTCAGTTCTGGAAATCCATCCTCTTCCTCTCTGGTTCTGATCTGGCCATGACTTGCTCATCCTTTAGGTTCTGTCATAAATGTCACTAAGAGCCCTGGCCCGTGTGTGAGAGTGCTGGCCTGTGCACCAAAGGGTTGCGGGTTCAATTCCTGGTCAAGTTCATGTATGTACCTGGGTTCACTCACTGCCTTCAGTTGGGGTATGTTCTGTATTCTTCAACTCTCAATCCTTTTCTTAATGTTTGACTTGGGTAATCATTTACTTTTCCTTTAAACATTATCTTTGCCCTGGCTAGTGTGCTCAGTGGTTAGAGAGTAGGCCTTCCCCCCAAAGGGTCTTTGGTTTGATTCCCATCAAGAGCACATACCTGGGTTGTGGGTTCATTCCCACTCCAGTCGGGGCATGTGCAGGAGGCAACCAATTGATGTGTCTTTCTTACATTTATGTCTCTCTCTCCTTCTCTCGCTCTCTTACTCCCTCCCTCCCTCCCTCCCTCCCATTCTCTCTGAAAAAAAATTGAAAAAATGTCCTTAGGTGAGGATTAATGACAACAAAAAATGTCACTAAGAAAATTGTCATTTGTAGGAGCCTAACAACCTTTATTGTAACTGAGCACATTCATTCAACAAATATTCACTGAGAGTCTATGGGTCAAACACCTTTTTAGGTGTTAGAGTTACAGCAGAGAACATACACACAAATCTCTACCCTCATGAGTTTGCATTTTAATGGGATGTGTGTACACACATACACATATGTATATGTATAGATATATATGTATTTAGCTACTATTTATTTTTTCTTATATGCATAGATGCATAACCCATGGGCACAGATGACAGGGCAGTGAAGATCTGGGGTGGGGTTGGGGGCAGGCTAGAAGGGTTCAATGGGGCTAGCTACTATTTATTAATTTATTGTCTAGCCTAGCACTATACAGCATAAATATAATGCAAGTCAAACATATAATCTAAACATTTCTAAAAGTCACATTAAAAAGGTAAAAAGAAACAGGTGAAATTAATTTTCACAATATATTTTTCAATCCAACATATCCAAAATATCATTTCAACATGTAATTAACATAAACAATTATTAATATTTTACCTTTTTTATACTAAATGTTTAAAACCTGGATGTATACTACACTTACAGCACAGCTCAATTGGGACTGGCCATATTTCACATGTGGCTCATGGTCATAGGACTGGACCTCTCAGACCTAGTGCGTAAGAAGATGATAAGCGTAATGGAGAAAAATAAAGCAGCAGCAGAGAGGAGACTGATTGAAGGCAGGAGGGTGGGTGGGTCAGTTGCAATTTTAGAAAAGTCAGGAGAGCCTCATTTTGAAGATGATTTCAGGGCGAAAAGCTGAAGTTGAGATATGTGGATATTTTGGGGAAGAGTGGCGCAGGGAGAGGAAACAGCAAGTGAAAAGTCCTGCGGTAGGAGGGTGACTGGCAATTTTGAAGAATAGCAAGGGACTCATTTGTAATTAATTCTTCGATGTTTTTCCTTCTAGAGCTAACGCTCCATGTGGCTTGTGGCTAATTACGCCTCTATGTCTCCTGTGTTGTGCTGTTTCTGGCTCATAGTAGGCCCTCAAAGATGACTAAATGTCCCTATCAGGGGGATGGTGGAGCAAGGCTGTTTGCAGGGAAGTTAAGACTCATTGAATGGTGCTAACATTTTACATGCACTTCTTTGGCTAAAGCGCTTTTGAAAAGGTTCAACACAGGCACATTTTGGAAGACTGGCTGGCTGCAGGC
>NW_006295385.1:55865-59545 GCF_000327345.1 Myotis davidii | reverse complement strand
TTGCAGGGAAGTTAAGACTCGTTGCCCCTGGGGAAACCCTTCTAGGTATCACTGTCTTCCCACCAGGATAGAGAATGTTCAGGTATAAGTGAACTAAACCAGCTTTCGTACATTTGAATGGTGTTAACATTTTACATGCACTTCTTTGGCTAAAGCGCTTTTGATAAGGTTCAACACAGGCACATTTTGGAAGACTGGCTGGCCGACAGCTAGTTTACAGGTCAGGGAGCTAGCTACTATACTTACATGAGTCTCATTTCTAATGAAGTTTCGAAGATCTCCGTGTTTCATGTACGGCAGGACCACCAGGGGAGACCCCTCACTTCGAAGGCAGATTCCCAGGAGCGAGAGCACGTTGGGATGACTAAAATCCTTCATGATGATCCCCTCAGTCAGAAACTGGGAAACTTCTCCTATGTCAGTGATTCCTGAGAAATCCAGTGGTGGAGACATTGATTTCATTACAGAACAACGAGGACTTTGTCATGCTCAGATAGGGAGAGCAATGGCATCTTTAAAACCGCAGGATTAAAAATAAATAAATAAAAATAAATAAAACCACAGGTTTCCATCTTGTCCGCTGCCTCATCCTCAGAGCGTTTTTCACAGTCCACCTGTGTGAGTGATGTCGCCCCGCACTGTGCTTTCAAGTCATCACCTTTACACATGTTTGTAAGATCGAGTCTAGCTAGCAGTCAGTTTGTCTGATACGGAAAAGGAGAGGAAAGTTGGCCAGTCCATTCTGTAGTGACTGTGAAGGGCAGGGGTTGGCAACGTTTTTGTCGAGCCAGATAGTAAACCTTGTTTGGCTCTGTGGGTCATACGGTTTCAAACGCTCAGGTCTGGCCATCGCAGTGCAAAAGCAGCCACAGGGAAAAAGGGTCTAAGTCTCAATAAACTTTATTTCAGAAAACAGGCGGCTGTCCATAGTGTTCCAACCCCTGGACTGGGTGGATCTGAAGATCAATGGTGGTCATATATATAAGCAGACATTTTTTTTTTTGGTTCTAATAGTTCCTAACCATTTCCAGAAAGAGGTCCTAAGGGCTTGACACAAGTCAGCATTAATGGAAAATGAACAAGCTTTAATTTACTAATCTGACTAATATCAGTCTCAGTGATGATTTTTTTTTTTATTACAAACACAATGCATTCTGGAACCAGGAAGGCTAAGAGATCACTCCAGAACAGAGAAAGATTCCTTGGTGATAGGATTGTTCTTTGTAAATGGGCAGTAGTGTTCTCCTGTGAGGCAAATGTATTGAAAATCATACATAATCCATCCAGGGTGTAGTTAGGTTTTATATATAAACTGTCCCTTTAATGACCTTGGGATCAGACTTTCAACAAAATCAACCATCTAGAACACTACTTAGCATGAAGATTTACATGTCAAAAAGGCTGACATAGTTCTGACAATCATGTATCTTGCAGAAAAACCTTTCATGTGGGCATTTAAGCTTATTATTCCAATATAAATTTGTGATATAGCTGGTTAACGTTTTTCAGGATGCAGCAAATTGTAAGCACAAATTTGGAAATTTAAAAAAGGCAAGCACATGGACTTGACATGTGAGACCTGTCTGTAAAGGTGGAGCCAGGGAAATGCTAGTATGAGGAGAACACTGGGTTGTACAAGACAGTAATTTATGCTATAATTATGGTCATCGGTAAAGTCTTAGTTTATGCTTGAAAGCAGTGCCTATTTTTCAAACAGAGTCTGCATTCCGTTTAAAAAAGAGTTTCCCAATAACTACTAACATTCTAAAAAACATTCTAGCATTAAAAGGAGGGTAGGTTTCACTTGTTTAGGAAGTTTTTTTATGTGGGATATCTCATTCCCCAAAAATGCAGATAAGTGAGATAGTACCACATTTACAACTTTTCAATTTTCTGCCAACATATTTTTTGCCTGTTTGTCTTATTTCATTTTTTTTTAGAAGTCTTTTTAGTAGAGGTTGTGGTTAAACAAATAATTATAGTAATGCCTCCGGGTTAAATGAGTCATTATTATTGTATGTGCCAACATGCTTCCAATAGTTTCCATGAATGTCACTTACAAAACACGTATTATAAGTCAAACATAGTTAAGTGAAACTCAGCTCATCCCAGACTCATTTCTCCTGCACTCTCACTTAGGAGGGCCCTCAGATAATTTCTGAGGAGATATCTCAATAGGAATTTAGAGCAAATTTTTAGCAATAGATCCATAATTCCAAAAGTACCTGATTTTTCCACGAGGGAAAGTGAAAATCAACATTTCATTATAAACTATTAGTTTGCAAATCATAAAAGTGTATGTTAAATAAAAAGTAACCGCCCAGCCCATGTTGCTCAGTGGCTGAGCACTGACTATAAACCAGGAGGTCACAGTTTGATTCCTGGTGAGGGCACATGCCTGGGTTGCAGTAGAGGGTGTGCAGGAGGCAGCTGATTAATGATTCTCTCTCATCATCGATGTTTTTCTCTCTCTCTCCCACTATGAAATAAAAAATAAATAAAATGTGACTTACTATTCAAGGATTTCACAGCACAATGAATTTTCTTGTCATCGTTGTCCAACAAAGTCCCATGATATACACACCCAAAATGACCTACATGAAAGAGGGTATTTGGTTAGTGCTGCATTACTTTTAATTATGCAATAATTACTTACTAGGGACTTCGTGATCTTCATTTCCTTTTTTTGTACATGACCAAAAAGTACATTATTTTGTTTACTTTTGATTAACTGTGTGTGCGTGTGTGTGTGTGAATGCAGGGTGGGACAAAAGTAGGCTTAGAGTTGTTTGTATGGAAAATCCTACATAATAAAAGGGTAATATGCAAATAGACTGAATGGCAGAACAACCAAACAACCAATCAAAGCATAATATGCTAATGATATGCTATGGCTGCTCAACCGCTCACTATGACGTGCACTAACCACCAGAAGGCAGATGCTCTGACTAATAGGTTAACTTGCTACTGGAGTCCAGCCAATTGGGACTGAGCCAGATGGGCTGGACACGCCCTGGAGCCCTCCTGCAGTCCCTCCCTGGCCCAATCGTGCACCAGTGGGGTCCCTCAGCCTGGCTTGCACCCTCTTGCAATCTGGGACCCCTCAGGGGATGTTGGAAAGCTGGTCTCAGCCTGATCCTGCAGGCCACGCCCCTTGGGGAGGGTGCCAGATGCAGGGCTCATGGCTGGTGAGTGCTGCTGTGGCAGCACGAGCCTCTCCCAATCAGGACTGATTGGGCGTGAGCCCATGGCAGGCACAGTGGGGCTGGGATGAGTGGGAGCAGCAGGTAAGAGCTGCAGGCAGCATTGGACTGCAGGTTTTGGCCCGATCCCTACAGGCCGCCCAGAGGGTCCCCACCCGTGCACGAATTCATGCACCGGGCCTCTAGTTAATAATACAAGAAAAACTGTGGGAGAAACTAGGATGGCGGCATAGATAAACACCGGGAAATTGCTGCCTCTCACAACAATTGAATAATACCTCAAAAACACAATACGGACATCATCCAGAACCACAGGAAGGCGGGCTGAGTGTAAATTCTACAACTAGAAGGAAAGAAAAGCACACTGAGAGCCAGAGGAGCTGCAGAAGTAAAGCGCAGAGGTAGGGGGCTCGCGCACGCAGAAAGGGTCTGGCACCTGAGGACGCGGCTGTCTTTTTGAATGCGGAGGGAGTCCCA
>NW_006295385.1:38409-54272 GCF_000327345.1 Myotis davidii | reverse complement strand
AACAAATCGAGAGACAGAGAAGCATCAATCAGACCATCAAACCTCAGAGGGAAGGTAGGGGAGGGTGGGGGTAAGGGGAAGAGATCAACCAAAGGACTTGTATGCATTCATATAAGCCTAACCAATGGCGGACAATGGGGAGGGGGTGAGGGCATGAGTGGGGGGGGGGTAGAGGGTAACCTGGGGACAAGGACACATATGTAATATCTTAATCAATAAAAAAATATATTAAAAAAAGAAAAACTGTATTATTTAAAAATAATTTTTAAAATTATTTTTAATGATCAAATATCATCTTTTAAATATGAAAATAAAGTTTTGCCTACATGAAGAAATAAAATAAAAGAAGCTCCCTATATTCCAATAAACTGAAATGAAGTAAAAATGTTACCATTAGCAATAAGCATTATACAATAAGGATTTCCCCCATTAGTCACCCGTTAATATGTAACCCAGGTTGGCTGAAACTGAAAGGAAATTACTCAAGTGAAGCAAATTCACTCTGAGTCACTTCATCCAGTTCTCTCTGGCTTCAGCCACATCACCTTCCCAACAGTAGCCTTTCATCCAGTGGCAGTAATTTTCCGCAGAGGTGCCAAATGGCTGATAGCTGTGTAAGTCATCCATTAATTAATTTACGTAGCCAGACAAGACTCCCTGAATGCCTCATATGTGAGTGTCAGGCATTGGTCTACCTTCTTATGGTGCAAAGATTAAAAAAAATAAAAATAAAACCTATGATCTCAAGAACTCATATTCTACCAAGGAAGCACGTATCAATAATAGTTAATATATATAGAATCATTAATGATTATTACTACATAAAAGCAATAATTGCCATTTAGCACCTTTCATGATAAAAGTAAAAAAATCTAATTTCATAATGCATAGAATCAGAACATAATTAGTGAGGCTACATGCTCAAACTGGCGCAATTACTGGAATTTATAGGCTGGTGACAGCACTCTAAATTACTCTGATGTGAAACATGTTTATTAACAGCGAAGCTACTATTAGGAAGGGGGAGCAGGAAAAAACCTGGAGTGTGTGATAGAGGAATGTATGGGTGCCATCACGGGAGATTGGGCAGGCCCCGTGCTCCTACGAGGCAAATGGTCCTGGCAGCTTGTGCCCGTGCCTGTGCCACCTCCTGCAGCACATACTGAAGAAAGGGGGCCAGAGACCACTCAGTGCCAAAGGTAAAAGCTTTTTAGAAAAAAGGGAAGCGTGGAGTTCATTTCCTGGCCTCTGCGTGGCTCCTCTCCCTGATAAATATTTCCTTCACACTGTGTGCTAGCTGTTACTGCTGCTCTGTCTGGCTTACTACAAATATTCTTTTTTGTATAAAGAAGTTGGAGTGCATTGTAGATATGACATATAATGTTTCAGGTCAGGAGAATGCTATGCGTTCCCCATCTTCTCATGCTGTGAGAAGTGTAACTCTTAAAACAAGGACTTCATATAGTCCCTGTTCTCAGAGCAAAGGAAGACTGGAGGGAGACGAGTGAAAAATATTGGAACGTAAAAGAAGGATGTTTTAGAAGGAAGTAAATGGTATCTTTTAAGAAATTATAGTTTAACTGTGAAAAAGGTGAGGAAGGAATATGATTTATTTTCTAGTAGGTCCGGGAGATTATTAAAAGGCCTCCAGAAACAGGGGCAAGTCCCCACGGATATTACTTGCAGACCTGTTTTTCTGCAGGACAGAAATCAAGTGCACTCGTTATCACCGCTCTGTCAGTTGCTTTCCCCATTGTCTAAATTCCTAATCTGCAAAGGCAGAAGATAAAATGCTTACTGGAAAACCGTGTCCAACAAAAAGCTGAGTGGAAATACTTACCCCTTCCTATGACTTCATTGAAATGCACAATCAGGTTGCTGGGCCCGATCACTACGTGCTGGACTGCCTGGACCAGGTCTGGATTTAGAGCACTGAGGTCAATGTGGACAGCATCTTGCAGTAACGGACTGGACATATCAGAGTCCCCACCAGTGAGGATGGGGGACAGGTCCATCAGCGGATATTGCACTTGTCTGCAGGATCCGTTCTGAGATGAGTTAGGATAGTGATCTGCCAGATAAAGAAGGATTATTAGAAAACAATAGCAGAACCTCACTTGTGGGGACTCTAACAGGGGCAGCAAATTGAATTAATAATGAATCCTGAATTTTAAAATTAAAGAAATGATGCTTTTATCATTGAGTGAGGCTAGGAAGAATCTTTACAAAGGAACTAGTTTAATAAAAATGGTAAGCTGGGAAAAGATACTGGCATACAAATAAAGTTTTTAATAAATTTTCTTTAGATAGATTAAGCATTAACTTTGACATCTTGTTTATTCTCATTTCCTTAGACATTTCTCAAGGTAGACTACTTGTGCAGCTTCCCATGTTTAAAAATATAGTATATGAAAAGTAAACCTCAAACAAGGCTTTTTATTATATATAAATGTTGACTCGTGCATACGCAATACATATTAAAATATTTTGTATTTTAATTTTATAAAACTATCTATATATATAAAAGGTTAAGTGACCAACCGTCCATCCATCTGTCCGTCTGACCGACCGGCCGATACATATGATGCACATTGGCAATTTAAAAATAAACGTTGACTTGTGCATGCGTGATACATATTAAAATATTTTGTATTTTAATTTTATAAAACTATATTACATATATTATTTTGACATGTAATTTTTTGTAGTAACATAATTACTGCACGAATCTTTCTTCTAATTACCGGTAATTTCCTTTCAAAGTGCATGAATCTGTGCACTGGGTCACTGGTAAGACAATAATAGGTCTAAATTTCAAAACTATAAACTGGATTTGATTTGTCCATGTTGTTAAGGCCACGCATTTATAAAAAAAAGATTTTAAAATTTATTTTTAGAGAGAAAGGAAGGGAGAGGAGGTAGAGAGAGAAACATTGATGTGAGAGTGTACCATGGAATGACTGCCTCCTGCACGTGCCCTGACTGGGAATTGAACCAGCAACCACCAGGTACATGGGATGATGCCCAACCAACTGAGCCACACTGGCCAGGGCAGCTCATGGATTTTTTAAAAAGGCAAATGGGATCAGGTGGACAGAGGCAATATTCATGTGTATCTCTATAGAATTAATATAAACTTCAAAATATAAGAGAGAGTAAGGTTTAAAGTTAAAATGTTAACTGCCTTATTGCTGTTGTACTTGTTTGGAGGAACAACTTCTAAGTTTTCCTGTATCCACAACTGTCTGTGACTCATTTTATTTGTCCAGTGGTAAATATTCAACCAGGGAAATCCTTGTCTTTGACTCATGTCCTGTAACTTCTAAAGATAATGGAGCAGATACAATACAGACATTTTGCTTTTTACCAGGAGATTTTAAATAAAACATTGTGAAATGTGCTGGTTAGCCTAACCAATATTAGGCTTAGTGTTTTGCAAAGCCAATGATGCTAAGCCCCTCCTGTTTAAATCGCATGCATGAAGGTTTTTAATGGATAAGACTAAAAAATATATTGAAGTCCTGGAGTGTTGTGGGGAAAAGGCTGTGTACTAACAGTTCACTGAGAATCCTTCAGAGGAGTACTAAAGTTGTAATTTAAATGTTTGAGGATCAACATTTTGAGGTCAAAAAATATAGCAGTGCCAAATTATATTTAAATAAAAATAAATAAATATAAACTTTATATTTTATCTTTTCCTGGGTTGTTAAAGAGCACTTCACAATTTCTTAATGTTGCAGTGAGATAACAAACACCTTACCTTTACTCAAATGATTTTAAAATTAATCTTGCAGATTAAGAAGTACAAGTTGGAAGTTATGAAAACAGTCATGGGGACGCAAAATACAGTCACAGGGAATATAGTCAGTGATATTGTAATAACGATACGGTGTCAGGTGAGTATTAGACTTATTGGGAGGATCCCTTCAGAAGGTATAGAATTATCTGACCACTATGCTCTGCACCTAAAACTGACATAATATTGAATGTGAACTTGTACTTGAAATATAAAAATTAACCTTTTTGTGAGAAGAGAGCTTAAAGACTGAAAATCTAACCTAATGTATACATGAGTACATTTAAAAATAAGAGCCCAGTAATTCTACGTCAAATTAAATAATTTCTTGGCCAAAAAAAGAGAAAGAAATACTTCTTTTATATTTTTATAAAAACATAAGGGCAAACCTCAAAATAAAGAACAAAGCCGCTGAGGTGTATGTTGAGGTATTTCTCAGAACGATAAACTGGAACGTACCTTCCGGAAAAGTAGCTCGGTAGTCTACAGATTCATGGGAAACCATTTCTGTAGTCGGGCTCACACTTCGGGCACTTACAAGCCTGTCCAAATGAGGCGTGTGTACTCTTGCATCATAGCGAACTAAATCACTGCCCGGATCTTAAAATGGAGAGAAGAGAAAGAGCTCCTTAAAGACTTGGCTACCAGGTGTCACAGCAGGCCTCGACTGACTGACGGACAAGAATTCATAGGTTTTATGGACGGCAGATACAACAGCACACATGAACTTACAACTTTAAACTGTGACGATTGCATTCTTAAAGTAATTCCCTAAAATAAACAATTAAAAAAATGTACCTTTACTGTGCTTCCTCCTTTTCAGCCACAGGAAAAGCCCAAGTAATAGTATGAGGATTGTTGATATTGTGACGCCACCAACAATCAATCCTGTGAAATTCTGATCTGGTTGAACGATCACTTTTCCAAGGACAGTTGAAGAAACTGCTTGCTTCCACTGAAAATGAGAAAGGAGAGCCAGAATTTAGCTGGCTATTTCAGATAGCTATAAAATAGACCGCACAGGTGGAAGCGCAGTCTCTGTGGGCCCCAGATACCACCTGGTTACTGCTGTTCCCTAAGTGGCATAATTGTCTTCAGAGTGATAAGACATTCCTCAATTCTGCTTCAGTGTTTTAATAGGGAGGGGCTAATGATCTCTGAATGACTTATATGATATTTAGCTGTTTGTACTCGTAACTAGGTATTAGGGATAAAAAATAAATACAAACAATCTTTGATCTCGAGGAACTGAGATATAAAAGGGAGATAAACACATAAACAGATAATTATAATACAATATGATACATCCCACATATGTATAAATAAATAGTGAAAAACAGAGACAACAGGATATTAATTCTGTCCTACAGGGTGGGGGAAGAGGGCAAAGGACACTTACCATAAGAAGTAAATAATCATTATATTATGGGACAATAAAGCCTTAAAATATCTCAATATCAGTTTTGATACATAGAGGAAATCTTTGAGGTCCCTTCCAGCTCTAACATCATATAATTTTCAGGATTTATGGTCCTTCTAAATTCTAAACTCTGATCTCATAATTCAGCCTTAACTTTCTAATTTTTTTGTAGTTTTCCATTTCATAACTTTTTAGAAGATTTCAGGAACCCTTTACAAAGCGCTCATTCTTGGATAAAGAAAATGTGGTATATCTATACAATGGAATATTCAGCCTTAAAAAGTAATGAAGTTCTGGCACATGCTATGCCATGGATAAACTTTGAAAACATGCTAATAAAATAAGCCAGAGCCCTAGCCGGTTTGGATCAGTGGATAGAGCATTGACCTGCAGACTGAAGGGTCCCAGGCTCTGGTCAAGGGCATATGCCCAGGTTACGGCCTTGATCCCCAGTAGGGGGTATGCAGGAGGCAGCCAATCAATGATTCTCTCTCATCATTGATGTTTCTGTTTCTCTCGCTCCTATCTTCCTCTCTGAAATCAATAAAAATATATTTAAAATAAGCCAGACACAAAAGGACAAATGGTGTATGATTTTACTTGTATGAAATATCTAGAACAGGCAAATTTGTAAAGACAGAAAGTAGGTTAGAGGTTACCATGGGCTGGGGAAGAGGAGGGGATGTGACATATTGCTTACTGGTTCCAGCGTTATGTTTGGGGTGATAAAAGACGTTTTAGAATTAGCTAGTGGTGTGGCTACATGGACAATTTTATGAATGTAATTAATGCCACTAAATTGTGCACTAAAAATGATTAAAATGGCAAAAATTGTTATATATATATTTTACTACAAGTTTAAAATATTAATAATGTAATATACCCCAAACCAGTTTAAATGTGTGAACTGTATGGTATGCGAGTTAATCTCAATAAAGCTCTTCAAGAAAAAAAAAATGCAAAAAAAAAATCATTCACTCTGATTCCAGGTTATTAATTTAGCTGTTTACATGAAGAAGTTACTGTAAAAATAGTTTGATTTCTATTTTATTTTGTGCAGTGCATACATACATATTCTTTTGCTTATGAGGCCCATGCATTTGCTATCACCGTGGAAGGCAATAGTATGTTGGATCTGGCCGCCTAGGGTGGTCAGAGGTAGGGGCAGGGGAAATCTTAGATATGTCCTTATTCATCTCTAGACCAGATTGTGGCAAGAGTCTGGCATGACGCAGAGGCAGTGTGGCTGGGAAGGACTTCTGAGATCTCCCCCCTCTCGCTTGGGAAGGAGACAGTGCAACAAAACCTTACTATTTCTAAAATAACAACCAAGAATCAAGGCTGAGCTGATGAGCCAAAGCTAACACACCGATGAGTTTAATGATTTATTTTAAGCTTGCGAGTGACATAATTACACCAGCATCCTTATTTACATCATGAGAGGAATGCAGGAATCCCACCTCTATATTTAGCTCGCTGTTCAATTTCAGCAGGTCGTTGGGGACCGTACATAAAACAGCTTCAGAATTTAAGTAGATAGTCTCACAGCTCTTATTTCCAACTTTTAACACTTCACCTCTAACTGCTTCGGGGTCAATGTCATTGCCCTGCAAGAAAGAAAAGAGGCTGTTAACACTTCACAGTTTTGCAGGAAATACTAACAATTGTGAAGGAACATAAATATACTGCAAACACAGGCCGTGCTGTTTGCCAAGGCACATGAAACTCGGTTTATGATACTCGTCTCATGGGAACTTGGGTGGCTGAAAGAAAGCATGATCTTTTCAGGGCACTAATTGTTTAGGAATCACAGCATGTAGCTTTCCATCGAATTGGATGTTAGGGAAAAGGAAAGAGAATTTTGTTTCACATCCTTACATCTAATGACCTCTTAGCCATAATCACCCCATTCATGCTTCCAGGGGGTATTGATGGCTGGAAAAGAAAAGCAAGGCAGAGACTTAGCTGTTGTGCTGCCTACTGCAGGGAAGCTCAACTCTGGCTTCACTTTTAGAATCACAAGGAGCATTTTATAAAATACTGGTGCATCGAGGGACTCTGATTTAACTCATCTGTTAATTTATTCCTGTCGTCCTTGAGTTGGGCAGTTTCTTTTCATCCTTCTCGCACAGCTAAACCCGATACAGAAGTGAATTTATTTTTAAAGGAATTCCTGTAAGATGTCATGTGACCCTCCTTATGAGTTGAGAGCATGGCTACATTACTTTGAACAATTAATTATATACTTACATGAGGATTTAAAAAAAATCATTCAGTTTGACATATTTAGCTAACTGAAGTTACCATCAGGCATTTATAAGATGCTAATGTTTTGTTGAAGGAACCAACCATTAGCACAGGAAAGAAGTGAAAACAGAGGGGCGATCTCTCCTCAACTATTAATGAGTACAGTTATTTATTAAAAAGCCATTCTTGGAAGAAAAATATATCAAAACACGTTACTTCTTTTCTGAGGAACAAAGAGCAGCCAGTAATAGCTGCTCTGCTTCTCATGACCTTTAATGCCCAGCAAACTGCTACATTGTCTCATGTGGATCTTCACAGACTGGTAAGTGAGATATTACTTTGGGAAAAGAAGTTTGCAAGAAAATACTTCTTTCTAACATGAATCTGGAGTTTAAGAAAAAAGAGAGACAAACAAACTCTACCTTTATACTATTTCTAGGGGCACTACACACTCCATTGAACCAGGCCAGCCACGAGGGGCAATTCAACATAGAAACACATAAATCTAATAAGTCACTTTGGGGCTTCAAATGACAACTTGTTGGTTAGGCTGAGGAGGGCTAAGGCACATTGGAGGACTCAGGGAATGATGAAGAACAAAGATGAAAGAGGTGGAGGACTTGATTTATGACAGAATGACTAAAATGTGTCTTGCTTGCTTAGAGAATACCCACAGCTGGGGGAAGGGAGGAACACACTGCATTTACATTTCCAGCACTCCCTTTAGGCTCAGGACCTCCTTGGATGTTGCATAAAGGCTTCTCTAAAACAAAAACAGATCACACAGCCACACAACTGTGCCTTTTCATCCGTGCCTGCCACGGAACACATGATAAGCAGTGACTTACATAAGAAGTTATTAGCTTTGTATGTTCAGTAATTACCTTGGAAGTCTACAACCCAAGATATCACCAGAGTGATACTGGCAGCCCACTACCCTGTAACAGAGGGGCCTGCGTCAGAAAAAATAGGAATAGCTATAGGCTACTTTTCATTGTTTAAAATAAACATAGCTTTATGGAGCTGTGGGAAAAAGGTATATTTTTAGAAGCTTTCTCATTTACTTTTTCATTATTTAATATTAAGTATTATTAAATAGAAGAAGACACTTACAAAACTGGTTCAGTTTTTCAGTCACTGAAATGGCAGTATATGAGTTTTAAATAAAGCAATATAGAAGAAACTCTCTGGTCTTTAATCCCCTACACACACATAGCAATTTAGAAGTATAATGATCTCATTTTATCTTGTAAAGACATCTTCCTGAGGTAGCTGTTATTGTCATTCTTGCTTTACACTTTGAGAAATAAGGTTCAAGAAAGGGCTTAGTCATGAAGCAAATAAAATTCCATTCGATACAGTATCTCCTTACCATCTACTGTGTGTCAGGCACATTCTTTTCACTGAGAATATAAAGATAAGAGTGTCTTCCTCTCACTGTGATGTTAAAATGAATGCCTTTCTAAAGTGAAAACTAATTACTCCCAATATGTAGTATAGGATGTTCCTTGTTCCCTTTTCTCTCCAACTCCGGTCAGGTGTGACATATTTCCATCTAGGATTCAGGCCCGGGACCCATGTCTAAACTGTTTACAGAATAGAGCAGATGGGAGTGGGACTGGGTAGAATTTGAAAAATAGCATTATAACAGAAGGGGTCTTACAGGTTCTTATACATCATGGTGGCCACAAAACTGAGTCTGGGAAAGTAAGCTAGCTAAGGCAGTGAGGGGCAGGGTGGCAGCGGGACTCAGCCAGGCAACAGTCCAGGGAGATGGGCAGAAAAAACTAGTGAGTTGGTGGTGGTGGCTGGAAGGCGAGATTTATATTTTATCTAGAGGTTATGAGTCCCTCATCTTAGGAATCAGGCCAAAGAACCCTTATAGGAAACTTCAAAACTGAGTCTGCATAATGTTAACAGGCATATGGGAAGAAAGTTCCCAGGTCATTTGAAATAAGCTTGGTGAACCAAAATTAAACAGGTTTCTTCACAGGTGCTGTCTCCATGACACATCCTATATAATAAAAGGCTAATATGCTAAGTGTCCGATTGGCCGTTCAACCAATCAAAGTGTAATATGCTAATGATATGCTAAGGCAACTCAACCACTCGCTATGATGTGCGCTGACCACCAGGGGGCAGACAGCCGACTGGTTGACCAGTGGCTGTGATGTGCACTGACCACAGGGGGAAGACGCTCCAACCAGTAGGTTAGCTTGGTGCTGGGGTCTGGCTGATTGGGACTCAGTGAGATGGCTGGACATACCCTGGAGCCCGCCTGCAGTCCCTCCCTGACTGGCCAACCTCTCGTGTCCCACTCTGGCCTCACACAGGAGCTGCCCCCTGGTAGCCAGTGCACTCCCACAGGGAAAGCACCACTTAGCCAGAAGCCAGGTTCACAGCTGGCAAGTGTACTGGTGGTGGCGGGAGCCTCTCCCGCCTCGGCTGCAGGTGGGTGGTAAGGAGCAAGGGGTCCTGGACTTTAAGAGCCCTGGACTGTGAGAGGGTTGTCTGACTGCTGGCTTAGGCCCGATTTCCAGGGGGGATTGGGCCTAAGCCGGCAGGTGGACATTCCCCAATGGGTCCCAGACTGTGAGAGGGTGCAGGCCGGGCTGTGGAACCCTGCCCCCCCCCCAGTGCACGATTTTTGTGCATATTAACATGTACAGTACATGGAAATAGTAGTTTCTGAGTACCATCAGCAAGAATAGATCTTGCTATGGGGACAAATGACATCTAAGAAAAGAACACTTCACCACCATCCTGTCTGGAGCTAGAACTGGCCTCACAGTGGTTGTGGCTGGGATTGGGCCTATAGTTGCAGGAAAAATCATTGGAAGGGGGAAGAAGACAAACGTTGGCTGGCTCTGGGCAGCTGATAGACTGTGTCAGCTCAGAAATATGCCCCCTTCTAGATGCTTCTGATGCCCAAACACTGACACAGTCTTCTTCCTGACTCCCCCATCTTTGTTCTTGTGCTCACAATGTCAGAGGTCAAGTTCCTGCTCCCTGTCTTGGCTGGTGTTCCTGCCTCTCTTTTCGTATTTCAGCTGACTTCAGACTGGACTTCTGAAGCATCCCTATAACCATATATACAATATGCTCCAAAACAAGACAAACCCCCAGGGCAGTGTCAGGCAGTCCTTGTTCCAGCATTAAATACTGTAATTCTCTAGTCCCATAAAATATGCTCATATACAAAGTGATACAAAATTTGATTTTTAATTATTTGTAAAGAGTTCAGAGCTACTTCACTTAGAGAATTGTATAGATTTCTGTATAACCATATGACAAAAGTCTGTTATAAAAGATATTTTGGTATACACCAAATAAAAGTTAATATGAGAAGCATTGTTACTTAGTGGAAAGAAAACCAATTCTGGAATCAAGAAACTTGAGTTATGAGCCCTAGTTGACTCAAGACAAATCACTTCATCTTTTAAAACCTCTGTTTACTTATCTGAAAACGGGGAAAATCATCACTGACGTCCCAAAACGTACAGGTGCACATGAATCTCAGATGAAATAATGTATGTCGAAGTACCGCATATTAATTACAGTGACACACAAAAGTGATCTGCTTCCGACATAAACGTTGTGCCCTGAAGTGGACTCCCAAAGAGATGTCTGCTGGTGATGACCATTGTCCAGCACTGGTGCTGGCTGGCTGGCTGAGGCCTTGCTCACAAACCTCCCACGTCGATGGGGTTTCTCATTTGTTCTAAGGGGTGACTGACCCTTGGTCTCTATTACATTCTCTGATCTAAACTTGGCCAACCCTCTTCACCATGCGTAGTCACTGGGCCAACTGCTGACGGAGGCAATTCTTATAACTAGGGCTGGAAACGATCACAATCGCTTTCTTTGTAGCCAAGGAATTCTTATATGCACGGCCGCTAAAGGAGCATGAACTCTTCCTGGCAATAAAAAGGAGGAAATCCCACTCTATACACATGGTTCTCCCATAGTGCTTTCACTGGTGGGATACATACTCCACACCAATGTTTTGAATGGTAATTGAATAAGCCCATTAAGTAAAATGTGCTTATTTGTCCTTTGTTTTGATACAAACGGTCCACTGCTGGTCCAGAAGAGGCCTTTTCTTTTCTAATGCTTTGCTTTCCTTTGTTTCTGTCCCAAGAGAGGCAGAGGTTTTAATGTGATCAACTGTAGAGACTGACAAAGGGTTAAATTGCTGTCACACAAATATTCTCTTATACTTTAGATTTCCTCTTGTACGTAAGGAAAACGAAGTATGGGAAAAGACTCAATCATGACACCTAAACTGGCCCCTTCTCCTCTGGTTGCCACTTTGCGACATGACAGGTGCTCTACACTTGTTAGAGAAAAAGAGACATTCTGTATATAAGCAAAAGAAGAAAGTGTTTTGTGCCTATTTCCACAGACTCTTGGGGCCATGTTGGGAATAGCTTTAAAAGGCTGAGGAGGATGTCAAATCATATTTTTCTTGGTCCAACAATTTTGTAAGACATTGAAAAATGGGTATTTAATTTACAGAAAAAGAAATTTTCTCCATATAAGACTGTGCTTGGACGAATAGATAAAGAACCGTTTATCTCTAATCCTTCCATCATAGACACAGGAATGGAAAAATAGAGTTTATCTGGGCATAAAAATATTTGCAAATAAACTCGTTTTCGTCAAGAAAAACCAAATGGAATCTTTCAAATGGAAAACGTTGTAATTGTTGAAAAGCAAAAGGCCACACTAGATTAGTATGATTGAGAAAAAGTGAAAGATAAAAGCTTTTTCTCTCTTTATAAAACTAATTAATGAAGCAGATGAAAGAGCGTCACTGTGATAAACATGTCGCTCACTGAAGCAGGCCTCTGTTTAATTTCATTCTGGGCTTAATTATGGTGCAAAACACAACTGCGAGGTTAGTAAACTTGTACGAGTATGAACATGTGCATGGGTTTAGCTGGAGAGAAAATCATGTCAAAAAAGAAGAAAAATTTCAGTAGAAATGTATGATGATTGAAGAGAACTTATATTATACTTAAACAAGGACTATCCTATTCTCTTACTTTGTGTTTATTCATATTTGCATTCAGGATATCTTTTAGGGAAAACATTATGATTGTTTAAAAACATGTTGAGCCTGGCCACTGTGGCTCAGTTGGTTGAGCATGTTCCCATGCACCAGGTCACTAGTTCAATTCCTGGTCCTGCCCAGGTTGGGGGCTCAATTCCCCTCTCCCTTCCTCTCTCTAAAATTAATAAAAACATATTAATATATATATGTATTAAAAAGCATATTAAAAACAACATGTTGCCATAACTGGTTTGGCTTTGCATTATTTATTCCTATTTGAAGTAAAAATGATTGAAGCAACAGGAGAGTGCCGTATTCTAGTCACTATTTCATCACTTGTCAAATCACTTAACCTCTCTGGGCTTTACTGTTCTTTGTTTGCCACAGGCTGGAGTAGAAAAGATAATCTGTTATTCTCCAATTACATTATAGTTAGAGGCTAATATATTCCTAAGGTAGAGGAAACCCAGTGCCATTTATAATTCACATTAGAGATGACTAATCCCAGACACAAAATTGCAAGCATTTCAAGGAAGTACAGAACTACAACTGGTGCATTTACTCTCATGGCGCGTAACTTTTATTTTATAATGAGCTCATTTCGGTGCCCAGGAAAATACATACAGGACACTGACAAGATAATGCACCACAGCAGCCTATTTAATGGATTTGTGTCCCACATCTGCTACTTTTTAATACAACCAAAAAAGTTGTTAAATGCTTCATTACAAAGCAGTTCATGATTATACTTACCTTTTAGTCCTAAGCCAAAAAAATGTATTTTTCAGAGCTTAGATAAGATACTGATCAACCAAATACAATAATTCTATTCACACAGCTACAAAGTCAATTAGGTGCTACTTGATGATTTAAGAAGATATTTTAAGCATTCTTACCTTAATTTCCAGTATATTTCCATTGCCTATTGAGATCATCACTGGCTTTTCAAAATGTTTAAAGATAGGATTATGTACATAAATGAGATCGAAGTATTTGGAATGAATCCCATCTAACATGAAAAAGGCTTTAGTTTTCAGGGGGAGTTGCAGATTCAGCTGTTGTAGTGAAGGCGTTGTACAGCAGATTATCTCTGAATTAGAGCGATGATGACATGCCTATAGTAAGACACAATTACACACTATAAGCAGAATATGGCTTGACAACATCAATAGCAACTTTCACATTTCACTGTTTCAGCAATCAATTTAAAGATATAATATTTGGACTCACCGGGGCACCTCCAAACCCAACACAAGTAGTAGCCATCTGCAGATGGCTTTGTAGTTCATGCTGGGTGGCCCCTGGCAGAATAGAGGTGGCAGGTGACCTTGGGGTTTGCACCTCCGAGGGGGCCCCAGAGCCAATGCACTTAGTGGACAGCTTCAGTCCAGGTTGAAGCCTCACCACCCAACTGCCTCCACAAGTGACACGCTCAAGGGGTGGACTCAACTGACACCAGAGCCCCACTGAAGTTAGTCCTGCTCTGTGGGGTAGGCCCCTGAGCAGTTCATCTTCCACCATGGTTGGAGGTAAGTGGCTGAAGCCTGGGGGCAAATCCCTCCCATTGACACGCCAAACAGCAATCAAGGCTCAACTACAAGAGGAGGGTGCTAATGTGGCGGGGAAGGGGTGCACCTTGAGAGCTCAGCTTAAGTGATGGGGGAAGATGTGCCACTGGCACCCTATGGAACACCTACTACATTAGGCCACTCTAATGGGAGATGTAGCAGCTCTACCTAATACATAGAAACAAATATAGGAGGCTGCCAACATAAGGAGACAAAGAAACATGTCCCAAATGAAAGAACGGAACTAAAAGTCAGAAAAAAACAAAAAACCCTAAACAAAATGGAGACAAGCAATCTGATAGATGCAGAGTTCAAAACACTGCTTATAAGGATGCTCAGTGAACTTAGTGAGAACCTCAACAGTATAAAAAAATAACCAGTCAGAAATGAAGGATACACTAACTGAAATGAAGAGTAATTCATAGGGAGTCAACAGCAGAGTAGATGAAGCCAAGAATCAAATCAGAGATCTGGAAAATAAGGAAGCAAAAATCCCCACCCAATCGGAACAGCAAAAAGAAAAAAAAATGATAGTGTAAGGACTCTCTGGGACATTTTGAGAGTTACCAATATTTGCATCATGGGGGTGCTAAAAGAAGAGAGAGAGAGCAAAATATTGAAAACCTATTTGAAAAAATAATGATAGTAAACTTTCCTGCCTGATTAGGGAAATAGATATACAAGCCCACGAAGTGCAGAGAATCCCAAACATGAGGAACCCAAAGAGGCCCACACCAAGATACATCATAATTAAAATGCCAAAGGTTAAAGATAAAGAGAGAATCTTAAAAGCAGCAAGAGAAAAGAAGTTAGTGCCCTACAAGGGAGCTCCCATAAGACTGTCAGCTGTTTTCTCAACAGAAACTTTGCAGGCCAGAAGGAATTGGCAAGAAATATTCAAAGTGATGAAAAGTGAGGACCTACCAAGATTACTCTACCCAGCAAAGCTATCATTTAGATTCAAAGGACAAATATAGAACTTCCCAGAAAAGAAAAAGCTAAAGGAGTTTATCACTACCAAACCAGTATTATATAAAATATAAAGAGTCTTCTTTAAAAAGAACAACACATACATATCTATTAATAATTGAATCTAAAAACAAAACAAATGAACACATACAACAGAAGCAGACTGATAGATACAGAGAATATTTTGATGGTTGCCAGATGGGAGAGGGGTTAGGGGGATAGGTGAAAAATGTGAAGGGATGAAGAAGTACAAATCAATTGTTAAATAATAGAAATGGGGATGTAAGGTACAGCATAGGGAAGACAATCAATAATCTATAATAATAAAAGCATAATATGCTAATTAAACCGGACAGCTGAACGACCTTCTGGACATCCTTCCAGACAACCTTCCCAATGACCTTCTGGACGAAGCTGGGGCTGTGAGGGCCGAGCCCCTTGCTTGAATTTCATGCATCAGGCCTCTAGTATTCTAATAAGTATGTATGGTGTCAGATGGGTGTGAGATTTGTCGGATGATCACTTAGCAATTTATACAATGTCTAATCTCTGGGATAGTTCACCTGAAACTAATATAATAATGTATGTCAACTCTAACTGAAAAATAAAACAATAATTAAAAAAAGAAAGATGTGCCCTGACCGGTTTGGCTCAGTGGATGGAGCGTCAGCCTGCAGACTGAAGGGTCCCAGTTTCGATTCCAGTCAAGGTCATGTACCTTGGTTGCGGGGACATCCCCAGTGGGGAGTGTGCAGGAGGCAGCTGATCAATGTTTCTCTCTCATCGATGTTTCTAACTCTCTATCCC
>NW_006295385.1:17675-36136 GCF_000327345.1 Myotis davidii | reverse complement strand
CATATTTTACCAGTGTGTGTTTTAAGATATCAGTTACTGAGTGCCTGGTTCTGTGCAAAATACTTTCAAGGTAGGTCTCACATAATTCTCACAATAATCTTATGAGGTAGGTGCTCTGATCACTCATTTTATCTCGGTGAAGAAACAGCTTTTTAAGCTTACATCATTAGACCAGGTCACACAGCGTTGCGTGGCAGAGTAAGGAACATAAATCATAGGCCACTGGCTCCAAAATTCACTGTCTTAACTTCCATGCTACATGTACTGCTTCTTGCTCACTCTACAGTCTATGTTGGTAAATCTTTTCCTATGTTCTCTATTGTACAAAGGCTTTGCTATTATTGTTCCATGCCCTTTCATCTTTCATTTCAAATCTTCCCCTTTGGAATTCTGATTTATGGAGAACTGGAAAATGTGGTTTCCTCTTGATTTATGCCAATGGTGCAGGTTCAGTCCCCAGTAAGGGCAAATACAGGAAGCAAATGGTGAATGCATAAATAAGTGAAACAACAAATCAATGTTTCACTCTTTCTTTCTCTCCTTAAAATCAATCAATAAATATTTTAAAAAGGTTAAATGGTTGGGATTTTTCCTCCAAGGAAAAGACAAACAAGCAACAACATCCCTTAGATTTATTTTTCTTTGATAAGTAGAATTGGAGATAAACCACTTATTTATGCCTGAAATAGAAAACAAACTCAGGATATACATAAAAAGCACAAACAAGCTTGGCCAGTGTTGCTCAGTGGTTGACCCATGAACCAGGTCACTATTCAATTCCTGGTCAGGGCACATGCCCTGGAGGCAGCCTATGGATGATTCTCTCTCATCATTGTTGTTTCTATCTCTCCCTATCCCTTCTTTTCTCTGAAATCAATAAAAATGTATTTTTTAAAAAGCACAAACAAAATTGGGTGATACTTTCTTTTTAAAGTAATTTTAAAAATTATCCTACATTTAAAGTGTATGCTGTATGTAGATACAGAAAACCGATAAATATAAATAAAATCACTTAATGTTATCTTAAATTCAGAGTATAATGCTGAAAGCAATTTATTCCTATCATCCTGAAAATAAAAATGAACAATTTTACTGCTATCACAATAATTTTCTATATAACAACAAGAAATTTGAAAACTATACAATAAACTACTGGTTTTTGAGGCATAATGTAAATAAACAAATTAATATACATTTTGGTGATTAGGTGATTAGTATTTTTATTTTTAAACATTTGAGTTTATTGGACTTAACATTATTGTGGCTGGATCAATATGTCTAAACTAGAGGCCTGATGCACGAAATTCATGCAAGGGGCTTGGACCTCACAGCCACAGCTGCCCTGACCCTCACAGCCCCTGCTTCATCCGGAAGATCGTCAGGACAGCCATCTGCTGTTTGGTTGTTTGGTTGATTTGCATATTATGCTTTTGTTATTATAGGTCAGACCTGACCAAAAGTTTTAATTGCTTAATAATGAATGAGTTCAATTAATCATGGTCAGCTTCAAATTCTATAAGCAGAGGGAACATGGAAGGAATACATCTCTTTATGAAGTAGTTTTCCCAAACAATAGTCAAACAGACTCACTGAATTTTTCATTCTTGTCCAATTCTAATGCATAGTTCTATTGTACTAGGAATATGTTTGTAGATAAAACAACTGCCTCCAGTTAGTATTCCAGATATGTAAATGGAATTTTTATCTTCTACCACTGTTGGGACAGGCCACTCTTACATCATACACATAGGAGGTTTTTAATAAATATTTGGTTACAAATGAATGAAGAGAGCTAAAAGGGGCTTTACCTGTTATTATAAAGCTGGTGAGAGAGAAGGAAGAAAATTTAGCCATATTTTAATAACAGGCTTGGTGTAAATTAGATAAACTAATAATTTCTCAGATTTCTACTTTAAAAAGTCACATGCCAACACCAAAGAAGGTTACTGTTATTCTTATGTGGGTAATAATGTTATATTTGGTTGTGAAGAATTGGCGTCCCTTAAATTAGTAGCAGTGGTATTCTTGGTGGCCATGTGTGAGGACTGGTTTCAAAGCTCTCTACTTCATACGGTGACTCCCTGGAGTATAATCTCTCAGGAATCTGATAAGAATCTAATAATACTCTCTAGAGGTGATGCAATGTGGCTGATTGAGAAGGTCAAGAAAAATTTCATTTGAGGTGACCTTATTGTTTGGTGATCTGGCTTGACATTTTTAGTCCCAAATTGGTTTTTGTAATTAAAGAACATTGTGGCCTTAGTTTTCAAAAAATATTGGATGGGTAATCTAAAAGAAAGTGCTATAATTCAATCTATCACCTGCCCAATCAAGACCCTGCTTGAGAGGGGGCACTGAGAATTTTCATGCTAAGTGAGTGCACCAGCCCAACTAGATTACGATATTTTATATGAGAGAAAAACAACGAAAATGTGAAATCTCTGTAATTAACTCCAACTTCCCTAAGGTCTAAACTAAAATCACCATTTTAATGTGACCTATATAAATTGTTAGAACAAAATAGGTCCATCACTTTTAAGGAGGCATTTGGTTAAATTTTGATTGGCTTTACAAATAAAAGAAGGAAAGGTGGAGAAATAACACAGAACATACATGCTCTAGGACATATGTGTTCTAATGCTCTTCCTCATTACTTGATAATGTTCTAACAAAGGGACCAGAAGAATGGCAAGAAGTGAATGTAAGAAAACATGTGTGTCTGCCGCTTAGAAAGAAACGGATGATCCTGCAAGATTGAAGACTTGACCCATGGGTTTTATTAGAGCAAAAGGGTTGATGTCCTATGGTGCATTAAAAGAAGGGGGGGTAGGAACATGCAATGAACTGAATATTTGTGTCTCTGAATTCACATATTGGAACCCTAATCCCCAGTGTGGCAGTATTCGAAGGGCCTTTGGGAGGTAATGAAGTCATGAGGGTGAAGTTCTCATTTGTGCCCTTGTCAGAAAAGACAAGAGAGCTTCCTTTCTCTTTCTCTCTACCTCTCATGTGAGGTTACAATGAGAAGATGGCCTTCTGCAAATGAGGAAGAATGTCCTCACCGGACACGCACATGTGCTAGTGCCTTGATCTTAACGTTCCCAGCCTCCAGGACCGTGAAATAAATGTTTGCTGTGTCGGCCACCCAGTCCATGGTATTTTTTGTAGCACCCATAGCCCCCCTAACTCACTAAGACAGGAAATAACGGGGTTTGTATTTGTACTGACTGCCTTTAAAAACACTGCCTTCAGTTAGTAATCATCCCTTGTACCTAGACATCGTGCGTGTGTATTTTTTTACAATGCTAGCCTAAGACTATATGATTTGAGTTGTTGGGTAAAAAATGCTATTTGGCCCACACTGCAAGGAAGGTAACTAGCAAACATGAAAGGCAAACTGAAATGTCCTATGAACCGTGGAAGCCAGGGGTAGAGGCAGACACAGAACTTGAAGCACAGCCACCACTCAAAGGACTTACCACCGTGAAGTTCCTTCCTGCTTCACGCACGCTGATTACCATCCTCAGGACACTGACTGAATTCAGGTTTTTCCCAACACCTGTGATTGTGCTCCCACCACTGGCAAAAGAAAACAGATAAACAGCAACATTGAGAGGTTTTCCCTACCGAGTGTTTTAAAAGAGTTCAGTTAAATCACATGTAGTGATGGTAAGTTGTTCCCAAAGCCAAAGACCAACGGAAGTTCAGTGGTAATGGTTCTTTGGAAACAACTTGTTTAACTTGAAAATACTTTCAAAATTCACATTTCATAAAATGAAGAAAATGCATTTGTCTTTTTATTCACCAAATATGCAAAAGAAATGTTTCTCTCTGAAAATAAACTACAAAAACACAAAGACGCGTGAACTTAACTATTGTTACTATACTGATAGAATTAACGGAAACAAGGCAGACTGAAGTGGGTCGAATGAGATATTGATACTCTGCTCAGCAAAGCTATCATTCAGAATTGAAGGTCAGATAAAGAGCTTCACAGATAAGAAAATGCTAAAGGAGTTCATCACCACCAAACCAGGACTATATGAAATGCTGAAGGATATTCTTTAAGAAGAGGAAGAAGAAGAAAAAGGTAAAGATAAAATTTATAAACAACTAAGTGACAACAAATTAATACCAATCAACAAGTGAACGAAGGGGCTTTAGTAAAACGTCCTGGTTTTTGCTGTATAAAATAAACTCGCTGCATCGACTTAAATATCTTACGCCTATGGATGAGGACAGTGGCAGGGGGTAAGAGCAGGGGGTGGGATGGGAACCAGGTCGAGGGGACCTATGGGGGAAAAAGAGGAACATCTGTAATAATCTGAACAATAAAGATTAATAAAAAAAACATGATAAAAAACAAAACAAAAAACCCAAAGGGACTCTAGTATAGGGAAAAGCTGTATGCAAAGCAGGCAGGAGCCTATGGATGAGGACAGTGGCAGGGGGTAAGAGCAGGGGGTGGGATGGGAACCAGGTCGAGGGGACCTATGGGGGAAAAAGAGGAACATCTGTAATAATCTGAACAATAAAGATTAATAAAAAAAACATGATAAAAAACAAAACAAAAAACCCAAAGGGACTCTAGTATAGGGAAAAGCTGTATGCAAAGCAGGCAGGAGAAAATACACTGAAGAATGGGGGAAATAGAGGTGATTCTACTTTCGAGCACTAAGGTTAGTATAGAATTGACATGTACATAAAATAAGTACATAAATGATGCTACGTTAAACTGTTTTACTGAAATCTATTCAAAAAGTAACAGGATAGGATAAAATGTTTCTTGGCATGAACTAGCATTAATAAAGTCAACCTGTATTCAGGACAAGGATGTCGTTTTCACTCCTAAATTGGAAAGGCAGCCTTCAAAAGAAATGAAAAGATAAAACCACAATTCCTCTTGGCTACTCAACAGCCAAATCATTCTGATGTTACTTCTTTTCTTTTTTAAAAAATATGTTTTTATTGACTTCAGAGAGAGGGAGAGATAGAAACATCAATGATGAGAGAGAATCATCGATCGGCTGCCTCCTGCACGTCCCCTACTGGGAATCAAGCCCACAACCAGGAATGGAACTGTGACCTCCTGGTTCATGGGTTGACACTCAACCACTGAGCAATACCGGCTAGGCTTATGTTCCTTAGTTTTACACCCATCGGAAATTTTTCTTACCTAATAAAAGATCTGGTTGGATGGATTTCATAGACAATGGGGTCTTCCTGGTAACTGAAGCTGTCAATCACTTTGTTGGCCAAGTCAATTTTCAGTTTAACAGGAAACTCAGTTGGAGAGTTTTGGGCTGGGGTATAACATTCGAGAATGCTATCTGACACACTGTATAAAAATAAACACACACACACACAAAATGAAGAAAATGAACTTCAGCTATTAAAGATACACATATTTGAAAATTATATCCATAAAGCAAAAGGACATCACTCAATGACTCCTAAATAGGAATTTCCTGATGTGGTCTAGATAAAAGATCTTTCTAATGTAGGCTGTTTATATTTGACTAGATTCCAAATTTAGTCTTGTTTGAGCAAGCCTAAACGTCAAAATTTTAGGATTTTAACTAATTATTAAGGTATCCTTTTGGTATTTGATTAAACTGTGCTATTTCAACCCTAAGAAGCAAAAATATAACTTCTCTACAAACCCAATTTCCCCCACGTTTCTCATCCCCCAAAGTGAGTTAGTCTAATTGTAAATCTTGATGGAAATGTTTATTTTATTTTATTTTCAATTATTAGAATTTCACAACTCATAGCATAGCTAGGATACTAAGATAAAACAGGAGAGAAGATGAATGGAAAGATAAAACTTAAAAGTAGAATTAAACAATAAGGGAAAGGTAGAAAAATGAGCAAAAGGGAATAGATGGAGTTGGAAAGGAAGTAGTTTTATCAGTAAGAGGGTGAATGATAAGTACCTTTGATTTTTCCCATAAAAAAGAATAATTTTTTCTTGAATTGTTAGATGTAGATATTAATCCTACATGACCAATGCAAAAAAAAAAACACAGATTTACAACACCTTTTTAAAGTACAGGTTTTTCCACCAATTGAAACGTGTCTAGAATTCCCACTGTTAAGGTATTTTCCAGTTAAAGTAAGTAAAGTGCCACCGGTTTTAGGACCATAACTTGGGGAAATACTTGTTATTATAGGATCCTGATGAGAGATAAGAACAAAAAAGCAACAAAACTTGTTAATTTTATAACTCTAAACAGATTAAGTAACAATTAAATATCCTACTTCTTGAGAAAAGCAATAGACTTACCACATAAGAAAATGTACTGTATTGCACTGTCCCTCGACCATTTGAAATAGTTATGGACATATTGAAATGCTCATTCATTGCAGGACCAACTGTGCATTTTAACCTGGGGGAAAAAAAACACCCCGAAGAGTTTAATATGTTGCATGTCCAAAGGAGGCATTTTCTGGCGTGGCTGTTTTATATGAAGGGACATAAATGTGTGAGCTGACTATCCTGATTAGCAAGCAGAGTCTTCAGCTCACACATTTGTTAAACCTCATCAATGCAGAATTCACCAATTTGTTCATAAAAATCTAAGTCTCATCCTATAAAATTATAGGCAAAATGTTTGGCATACTTAACAAATAGTATTTCAATAGCATAACAATGACTAATGATAAATAAGCCAAATCTCTTCATTGAAGAATGCCAACAGGTACAGTTCTGTGATTACGTGTGTTTATCAAAGTTCCTTAAAAAGTAATAAAATTGTGAAAGGTTTTCCATAGGATTATTTTTGAATAATCTCATAGTCCTGAAAGATTATAAATATAATTTGTTTTATTAAATAAGTTTTAAAGAAGAGAATTAATTGTTTCACTTTTACAGGCCCTAATTTATAATGCAATGAATAAGAAATTACAAGGTAAATTTCCAGAATTAATTTGTTAGGTCACTAAGCTAAATAACTATGACATTAGTGGATATTTCAGTCTCTGTAAAATGAATAGATTTAGACCTTTCTGTAATCCTGAAAGGAATTCTTTTAGGTATAAAATAACCACTTGATAGACGAGGTTCAACCATAAGACTGTACATTTTTGGTTGTTACTATACAATCACTAAAAATTCTGAATTCTCATACATTATGGGATTCAGATCTCATAGAAGGTACGTGTAGAAAAGAGCCAAACAAGCACAGGTTCTGGATCAGGAACGCCGAGCTTGAAGGCTTATAAATCACCTCGTACCATTTGCATGACCTGTCTCAGCTTCAGGAGTCACCTTTGTAAAACAGGAATGATACTGCTATCTCACAGGATTCGGAAGTGGCTAAATGAGATACACTCCTTACATTACAATGCCAATAAATGTCAGCTGAATGTAAACTTAAACTCATCAGAAAGAGTCTCAAAACTGTGATTCAGCGATCCTACTACTGATGTTACAAAGTAAATTTAAAAGAGAGGGCACATATTGAGCTATTTATTGATTTTTATAGAAATAGCCACTGGGTACTATATTTGAAAACTTTAAAGATGGAGTGACTCCAACCAACCAGTGCTTTCCAATCTACTCAGACAATTTCTGAAGAGTTGTTACAAAACCAGCTGAAAACTCCCAAATGCTGGGTTCTTCTTTTTTTCCATCTAGATAATGTCAACTTTCTCCCTCCTTAATTCTGGTAGAAAATAGATAAAAAACAACAACAAACAAATCCAAAAGGGATGTGATAGACCAAGACTCCTAAGAGATAAATTTTTAGGGACATTTTTTTTACAGGCATTCATTCAAAAACAAACCTGTTTTCCAACCACACCCCAGCAAAGTATTTACTTTAAGATCCTTACATATTTGTTGTACTCTCACTTAGGGTCAAGGTACAGCTCTCATTTCCAAGGAGAATTCTGGTTTTCTTTACATCAAATTTACTATTCTTCCTGAATCCAAAGTCCCAGCCACAGATGGTCAGCGTTGTCCCTCCTTCCAGAGGGGCACTAGTTGGGAAAACCTACAAGGACAACATAGAACTTAAAAACCCCAGTATATTATCTTGCATTTTTCCCACTACCTAAAACATTTAATTTTTTTAAAAAACATTTAATTTTAATTAAAGAAATAATGGTCAGCCTGGCTGGCATGGCTCAGTGGTTGAGTGTCGACGTATGAACCAGGACGTCACGGTTCAATTCCCAGGACACAATGCTGGGATTGTGGGCTGGGTCCCCTTTGGGGGATGTACAGGAGGTGGCTGATCGGTGATTCTCTCTTATCATTCATGTTTCTGTCTCTCCCTCTCCCTTCCTCTCTGAAATCAATAAAAATATATTTTTCAAAATGATGACAAACTTCAGAGTATCTGAACATTAAAACTATCTGACATGCTGCTCTGGTTGGTGTACCTCAGTTGTTTGGAGCTTCATCCCACGCACCAAAAAGGTGGTGGTTTTGATTCCCTGTCAGGGCATATACCTAGGAGGCAGCCGGTCGATGTTTCTCCCTCACATTAATCTTTCTTTCTTTCTCTCTCTCTCTCTCTCTCTCTCTCTCTCTCTCTCTCAAATGAATGGAAACATGTCTTCAGGTGAGGATTAAAGAAACCCCCCAAAACAAAAAAACAAGTTGTTTTCAGCCAATCCAGAGCAGGGACAGAGAGCAGACTCAGCCTGGGTGGGAATGAAGGGCTTCTTGGGCTACTCTGAAATGAAATCGTCTTCTAGGAAACCTTGAGGCTAAAGAAGACATAGTTTGGACCCAGTCTTTTATGCTTAGAACTCTGATTATTACTCCTTCAGGGGCCTCTATGAAACTGCTCAAAATGCCTTCATGAGCCCTAGAAGCCAAGCTCCAACATATGCCTGGTCTGTGTGCTACACTCTGGTTGCTATGATATTCCTCACCCAGAGAAGAAAGGCACACAGTAAAAATATATCTTTTGATATTCATGTTTTCAGTTGCATTCAGCAGCTTTCATAATATCAAACACATAGGTGGTATTCAATACATACCTGCCATTTATTTATATATCATCTACTGCGTGCCAGGTAGCAATGTATGAATAAGTGAATCTATTTCTTTCACTTGTTAATTCACGTTTATTATTGGTTTGCAACTCTTCTATTTATACCAGTTGGTGAGTTGATACACTCAGCCTTTAAAAATGATGTAATATTTAACACATTCAATATATTATTTGTATTAGAAAGAGATGAAAACAGAACTGGAGAGAGCCCCAAATGCGATCTGTATTGTAGTAATGTTTCTAATGATCTCTCTTGGCATTACTTTACATCTCATTGCTAGGACTGTTCCTGCCCCATTGTTCAATGTTAAATAAATAATAGGTTTATTTTATTCTTTCGGATGTGTGAAAAGTAAAGTTAAATTTATTAACAAGTACATTTACCACATGACCGAGCAATCCCTCTTCTGTGTATGTATCTGAAAAACTCTAAAATATTTATTTCCAAAGATTTTGCACCCCTATGTTCACTGCAGTGGCCAAGACATGGAGACAATCCAAGTGTTCTTTGATAAAGGACTGGATAAAGAAGATGTGGTACATATCTGAGTGAATGCTACTCAGTCATAAGAAAAAGATGAAATACTGCCATTTGTGACAACATGGATACACCTTGAGAATATTATGCTAAGTGAAGTAAGTCAGTCAAAGCTAAGAACCATATGATTTTACTCATATGCGGGCTATAAAACTGAAACTCATAGACACAGACAACAGTATAGTGGTTACCAGAGAGAAGGGGTGGGGAGGTTATTAAAGGGTAAAGTGGGCCAAATATATGGTGAGGAAAAATGATTTGACTTCAGATGGCAGGCAAACAATGCAATATACACATCATGTATCATAGAAATGTATACTTGAAAGCTATGCGATCTTATTGAGCAATGTCACCCCAATAAATGACTAAGAGAAATTTTTGATTCCAATCACACACACATACACACACACACACACACACCAAAAAAAGCCTCTGGCCACTGTAATATAAGATAGCATTAGGCTCTTAGGAAGTCTATAAGATAATGGTTCTTAGACTAAAACTATTAAAAACAAAACAAATTTCCAAGTTAAAAATAAACTTCTCAGCAGTTTTGTGACAATCGAGAAAGGAAATGGTCTTTCGGGGGGTCATATTGTAAATTGTGCTGTAAAGTACAATAGTGGGAAAACAGCACCACCATGGAGACAGCTCAGACCGGTCTTTGTTTAAGGCCAGTTAGTGAGAATCTGAAAGTGCTTCTTCACAACTTACAAGGGCTTTTAGCAAAATTCAAATTTGCAAAGGTTCCTATCCTCCCCACATAATAACTGCAAACCAAATTCTTAACTTACCTTGTTTACTACTGCCCTTTAAAGTTTTAGCTTAATGCTTTTATGGAAGCTATTTTACCCATTAAGCCCATGACACAGTTGTGCCTTTCTTGAAAACTTACTTGTCCACGTCTAGCCAAATGAGAACTGCTAGGAAAAAACGATCTGTTTATTATTATGTTAGATATCTAGCAGGAGAGACTACGACACCTAACCCTCCGGGACTTTCTTCAGCCTGAGGCGGTCACACAGCTGCTGCTCCCTCTTAATGAGGCGTCCCCATAAAAAACAGCTGCCAAGGCCCGGCCCCCCTGCAGGATCCCCCCTTTCTATGTAAAAACTGAAGTCTGTCACTCTCCATACATCATGACTTTCTATATAAGGCAAAGGAGTTGGGTGATGATTTGAGAAAAACCACTGTGTTCAAATGGTGCAGCAGAATTGGATATTATAAAAATTTGGCTAGACCATCAGGTTTTGAAAGACCAGCTCTACTTAGCTTCTCTCTCCAGGCTGAAATACTAGAGGGGGCGTCTGAGGCTTTTCCCTAGCTCCTGGTGTAATGTTCACTCTTCCAGGGGAAAGGAAGGAAGCAGTATTGGGCTACACACCCCTGGACAGAATCAACAATGGGTTGGCAAACTCTGAGTTCTCCTGAAGGGCACAGAATCTCTGTGGGAAGGAAATGAGTGTCCAGCATAAAGCTACAGGGGCCGGGGCTCCCACCTGCCTGAACAGGGGAAAAACAGCTACAAAAGGAGCGAGCCTCCTTTCACAGGTGAAAATGATTCCAATGATCATGTTTTCAAAACCCACCAAGGTAATACACGAGAAAGGTAGAAACAATAATAAAAAAAACCCTTGGAAAATTAAAAATTGCCATGTATCAGTAATGTAAGCTATGAACAATAAGGGAAACCAGGTGAGGGGTATGTAGGAAAACAACAACAACAAACTTTGGGAAGTTATACTTCGTCTCTTCAATAGGAAAAAAGTCACAACTATATTGGTGGCAGTGTATTATTAACTGCGTGACCCCTGCCCCTGTAAGATATTGCTGTTGCTTCTTATCTGAGTCTTCTGATCAATTAATAAACTGTTTATTGTCTCACTGGGATTGAATTCAATCCTACAAGCTATGACAATTTTATCCTGATAAATTCAGAATATATTGGAAAGTGCTCTTCCTTTTCTAAAGCACTTCAGATTGCTCTTTAAGTACAAGATCAGACAATAGGTCAGAAACAAAATAATGGGCTTTCAAGTCTGAAATCTGTCACATGTGGAACTGCCAAGAATTTCAGCCATTGAACATTGTGTACCTTGAAAAGCAAGTTAATTTACATTTATTGGAAAGTGAAATCCTATACGTTAGCTGGGTTTTGTGCCTCTAGAATTTAAGACAGATAAGAAAAAGATGAATAATCTGTCTTATTTTGGTTGCAGTCAGAATGTTGAATGTCACGCTCGAGGGCAGCATGAAATCTTCCTAACAGCTATGAACCGAAAGGGATTTATGGGCTCAGCTGCACCCTTTTCCTTCTAACCATTCAGCTGAAGCCGCACTGACTCATGCATGAGGCAGGATTGCCAACTAGAGTGTTGGAAAAGGAAAGGTGAGAGAGGAGGTAGCCTCACACGTTAGGAGAGATTTTTCTGGTTCTAGAAAATTCTAAAATGTTTGCCCTGTTTTTAACCGTTTTAGTATGTCTTTCATGATGAATAAAAGGAAGTACATTGGGCAAAATTAAGTGTTTCACGTGTACAGGTTTTCAACCTGCTCTTATTTAAAACAGCAGCATGGCTACTTTTGAAATAAAATTGTTATGATTTGACTGCGCGTGTGTGTGCGCGCGCGCACACACACACACACACACACACACACACACACACACCACACTGCTCATATCTCTTTCATGGAATAGCTGAGCTCAGTTTTCTAGTGTCTCAAATTGCCAAGGCTGTGTGTTTGAAAAAAAGTATAAAATTACATGTAGTTTTAAAAGTATATTAAAGAACAACAAAAAAGCATACATAAACACTACAGTATAGATAATTATTTCACTATCTTCTAGTTTATTCTCTGACCGGTCAAGCTAAGTTAATAATTGTGTCACACTCAACAGGAAATAATTTGGTTTAAAACTTAGTCACCCCGTACAGATCGTGTCCCAAACCATAACTAAATGAAAACAGCCACGCACTTGGGGGCAGTTCCTGTTCTGACTTGTACGCTTTGTTTACTTGGGCTTGAACCAGGCAACCCGAGGCCTTTAACTTGAATCTTTCACAAGGACCACTTACTAAAGTCCAACTGTCCTTCATGCAGCAGAGAAAGTACACACTGGGTCCTCACCAGGGAAGTATTTTCAAGCAAAACGTGTTTGGATCAAGACATTTTTTAAAAGTGCCAGGGAGATTTTCAAAGTACCAAATATGTACTTAAGAAACGAAGGCAGCAGAGAGAGACGGTGGCTACAATGCCACAGCTGAGGTCCACCGCTAGAAGCTAAATTCTCTAGTAGGAGGCACTTTGATCTCGTTAGAGACTCTACCTCCCCAGTGGCTAAAATCGTGCCTGCTGTGTAGTATGTAGTATGCATTCAAATATTTTTGGAGTAAATTAAAGAAGGAAATGGCTGACACAGTGTAGATTGTACTATAGTCAGCAGCTGCACACTTATGGCTCTTCCAGGACCTTGGAGAGAAGGTGCACAGCCACCCATGGGAGTTTACTATCTTCTTGCCCTGGGAAGTAACTCTAATCTCTCCTGTGATGAGACAAGGCCACCATCTCTGGAGTCAGACAGGAAGAAACCTGTCCTGTCTGCCCCAGAATGGCTGTGATCTCTAGCTTGCACGGCTCAGTGTAGGGTTGCGGGTTATGCCATGAGCAGATCTCTGTGTGTGGTAGAGGCTCATGTGTAGGCACCTGGCAGATAACGTAGGTGGTGAGGACTCAGAAAATGGGGGAGTCAGGAGGGAACAGGCCCCAGTGTGAGGAAATGGGGAGCTTATTTACATCACACTAAGAGAGAGCAACTGCCCAAGGAGAAAACCTACACACAGTGGGTGTGAAGCAAGCGCTTCAGGTACAGGACTCTGGGGATGTGCCCAAATGTCACCCTAACGAAAAAACGTGGGGGCAGATGGTGCTTCCGCTGATGTCTCATAGCTCAGTGAGTCAACTGAGTTTTAGAACTTTTTTTCATTAGTGGGATGTGTGTTTATCAAAAAGCATACTGATAGCTGCCAGTGATTCCTACCTCATAGATTGTAGGATGACAGAGCTCTTGAGTCCATGTTCCGCTGGCGCATTCCTCCAATCGCGCACATCTGTCGTGGCACCAGCCACACTGCACGAAGGGAGGGGCAGAGAGGCACTGGCTGCAGGACTGGAAATGCTCACAGCCCAAGCCATTCAATGGGATCTTGGTGATCTGCAAAGAAAAGTGATATAAAGAGCTTCCAGAAAGTTCGTTTGTTTGTTAAACAAAAACTAAATATACCCAAAATACACATGTAAATATAATTTTACAGAGCCTACGAGAGGGAACACCTATGTGTGCAAATCATGTAATAATGATTATGTGACTAGGGTAAAAGAAATCAAATTCCTTTCTTCCCTCTCCTTCGGGCATGTATGTGATAGAAGTTACCCTGATGTCCAGTGAACACACACCAGCACTGCCATGCGATGCTAGAGGTTCTACTTAGTAGAGACGTTTTGCTCTGTGTGAGACAATGTTAAAGTAACAAGAGTATAATGAAGCATCTGGAAAGCACACTTGAGCCCCCAGGAAATTCTAAGTACGTTTACATATCATTCCAGCATCAAGATGCACCTCCTTCTCTCAGAGAAAAATGGGTTACTGTTTGGCATCAAATTCCAATCTGCATTTTAGGATCCATCTGCCTGTACTAGAGTTCTTACCTTAGGACTGTAATACTGATTTAGTCTGCTTGTTTTTCTCATTGAGAAATACAGGAGAAAAGGAAAAGTATATATTATGAAGAGGATCTCCCTGAGCTGCTGTCTTCCCTAAAATAAAAATTTAACTTGACTTCACAAGATCTCTGAAATACTCGAGAGGTGAGTCCAAGACAAAGAGAGAAGTCAGAAAGGCCCTCCTGGCACTGGCAATACATACCCACTCAGGAAGGACGGCACTTACCCTCTTCCCCGTGACCACCAATGTGTAGCCGTTTTGGTCTAATGGCTGCTCCACAATCATTTCTGGAGACACGGGGTGGGAATCCAGGCGAAAATTCACATGAGGGGTTGACGATCCCGATCGAGAAACTACAACCTGGGAAACGAAACAGAAAACACCTTTATTCCAAGAAGCTCAGTTTACATATAAGTGGGAAATGTGGATGGTAACGGTAATAACAGATTTGGAGAGCTTGTGGGTGTTCAAACTAAAGGGCCAATGGTTTATCTCATTGTAAATCAATCTGACATCTAATTTTCTGCCTTGAAGACAATTCATCTGAACCCCCAAGACAGTTTTCCTAGGACCTTTTAATGGTTTCTAGGGAAGGAGGTCTCCTAATCTGCCAGCACATGCAGACAAATCGTCATGACTGCACTGGGGACTGGAGGAGCCCAAACTCTCCCCTGAACAGAAGACCTCACTTATGCTATGGGGTTTCTGGATTATTTTATTTTATTATTTTTTAAAATCTCTCTCTGTTGTGGAGAATATTACAGATGTCTACCATTTTTCCTCCCATTGCCTCCCTCTACCTGGTTCCTGCCCTGCCCCAGGCCTTCACCACCCTATTGTCTGTGTTGTCATATACTAGTAAGATCTTTGGTTAATCTCCTCCCACCCCCTACCCCCACTCCCCCCTTCCCTCAGAGATTCATCAGTCTATTCCATGTTTCCATGCCTCTATTCTATTTTATTCACCATTAGACTTCTTGTTCATTTATTTTGATTTTTAGATTCAATTGTTGATATGTATTTATTGCCATTTTATGGTTCATATTTTTTATGTACTATTTCTATCATTTCTTGAAGGCACTCTGTGTGTTTTTGTGCTCAGAAAGCGAAAAACCCACCCTCGGTGGTTTACACTGAACATTTTTAGGAGGTGGGAATTAGAGGCGGTGATCCCCAGGCCTTCACCACCCTATTGTCTGTGTTGTCATATACTAGTAAGATCTTTGGTTAATCTCCTCCCACCCCCTACCCTCTCTCCCCACCCACCACTCCCACTTCCCTGAGAGATTCAGTCTGTTCCATGTTGCCATGCCTCTGATTCTATTTTGTTCATCAGTTTATTTGGTTCATTAGACTTCTTGTTCATTTATTTTGATTTTTAGATTCAATTGTTGATATGTATTTATTGCCATTTTATGGTTCATATTTTTTATGTACTACTTCTTCTTCCTTTTCTTAAAGAATACCCTTCAATATTTCATATAATACTGGTTTGGTGGTGATAAACTCCTTTAGTTTTAGTGGTTTTTTGTTTTTGTTTTTTTTTGTTTGTGAAGCTCTTTAATTGACTTCCAATTCTAAATGATAGCTTGTCTGGGTAGAGTCATCTTGGTTGTAGGTCCTTGCTATTCATCACTTTGAATATTTCTTAAATTCCCTTCTGGCCTGCAAAGTTTCTGTTGAGAAATCAGCTGAGAATCGTATGGGCACACCCTTGTAGGTAACTAACTGTTTTTCTCTTGCTGCTTTTAAGATTCTCTCTTTGTCTTTAACCCTTGGCATTTCAATTATGATGTGTCTTGGTGTGGGTCTCTTTAGGTTCCTCTTGCTGGAGACTCTGTGCTTTCCTGGACTTGTAACTCTATTTCTTTCACCAGGTAGGGGAAGTTTTCTGTCATTATTTCTTCAAATAGGTGTTCAACATCTTGCTCTCTCTCTTTTCCTTCTAGCACCCCTATAATGTGAATATTGGTACACTTGAAGTTGTCCCAGAGACTCCTTACACTATCTTCATATTTTTGGATTCTTTTTTCTTTTTGCTACTGTGATTGGGTGTTTTTTGCTTCCTCATATTCCAAATCATTGATTTGATTCTCAGAAACCTCTAAACTACTCTAGAAGCCCTGTGAATTATTCTTTATTTCAGTTAGTGTATGCTTAATTTCTGACTGGTCTTTTTTCATGTCTTTGACATTCTCACTAAGATCCTTGAAAGTCTCACTAAGTCCCTTGAAGCTCCCATTAAGACCCTTGAATAATCTTATAACCATTGTCTTGAACTCTCTATCCAGTTGTCTGCTTGCTTCCATTTCTTTCATTTATACCATATTTCATTTTCTCTGCATTTTTAGCTGCTTCCCTGTATTTGTTTATATGTACTAGGTAGAGTGTTATGTCTCTTGGAATTGGTAGAATGACCTTGTATAGTATGTGTCCTGTAGAACCCAGCCTCCCTAGTGACCTGAGCTGGGCACGCTAGGTGCGCCCCTGTATGGGCTGTGTGCACAGTCTTGTAGTTGAGCCTTGATTGCTGCTGCCATCACTGGGAGGATTGCCCTTCAGGTTAATTGGCTGGAGGACCAGCTGAGTCTAAAATGGAAGACCTGCTGTGCAGGAGACACCTCTATGGAGCAGGACTTGCTTCAGTGGGGCTTTGGCACTCACTGAGTCTGCCTCTTGAGTGTGTTGCTTGAGGATGTATAGAGTTGTAATCTGGTATGTGCACCAGGTACACTGACTCTGGGGCCTTTTGGGGGGTGCAAAGTTAGCCACTACCTGCAGCCACCTGGCAGGAGCTATAGAGAGATCTGCAGATAACTGCTACTTGTATTGGGCTAGGAAGTGCCCAGGCGAGGCCCAGCTGTGAAGCAAGGCAGGTGAGTATTGGGACTTTTATTGATAGTTTTGGGGCATATCAACACCAGCTTCTGCTTGTTTGAAAGATTTTAGCAAAGTCTGAAGCCTGAACCAGGACAGACCATGCATATGGAAAAGTAGCTACAAACAGCACAGGTGGGGCTGCACATTGGATGGGGTGGAGCCTCAGGGAATCTCCAGGGTGGAGCGAACAGCATGGGCTATGCTGGTGAAGACTCAGATATGGTTGCCAGTCATCTCTGCTATGGGAGAAGTCCCAGTACAGGAACAATGACCCCCGTGAGCACCCTCATCTGGGAGAAAGTTGCCTCGAAGTTCCTGCCTCAGATGCCAGCCAATCCAGTTTCTTCCCTTATATCCCTGGGTCCCCTAAAGCCTCCCAGCTGTAGCTCAGAGGGATTGAGGCTAAGTTTGTGCACAGGCCCTTTGAGAGGAATACCTGGGTCTCCAGCAGACTCCGTGTTACTCAGCCACAGTCTCTGCTGGTTTTTATAGCCCCAGGTTATGTGGATGTCTCTTCCCAGCTCTGGAACCCTGGCTCCTCACAGGGCAGTTGGTATCTGAAGCTGTGATATCCCTCCCAATTAAAAATATGGCACACATGGGTGTCAGACCAGCCCATTCTGTGCCTCCACCCCTTCTGCCGGTTTCAATGTGTTTTCTTCTTTACTTCTCTAGTTGTAGGACTTCTATTCAGGCCCCTTTCAGGTGGTTCTGAATGATGGCTGTTCTGTATTTTAGTTGTAATTTTAATGTAGTTGTGGGAGGTGGCAAGTACTGGCGTTTACCTACACTGTCATCTTGGTTCTTCCTCCTGGATTATTTTTTAATCTATCCTTCTGATCCTCCTGACCAGGCAGCTTCCCTTGACGTAATGGGAAGCACACTGGATGGGGATTCTGGAGACTTGGCTCTAGTTCCAGCTTTGCTACTTTTAAGCCATATTTATAGACCTTAGGAGGTCAAAATAGGTCCTTAGCTACTTTGAAATGCTGTTGTTTTTATAAACCACTATAGGCCTGGTGCAGGATTTGTGCACCGGTGGGGTCCCTCAGCCTGGCCTATGGGGACTGGGCTGAAACTGGCTCTCTGACATCCCCTGAGGGGTCCCAGATTGTGAGAGGGTGCAGGCCAGGCTGAGGGACCCCACCAGTGCACGATTGGGGACAGGGAGGAACTGTGGGAGGGCTCCAGGGCATGTCCGGCTGGTTTTGCTCAGTCCCGTTCGGCTGGACCCCAGCAGCAAGCTAACCTACCGGTCAGAGTGTCTGCCCCCTGGTGTTCAGTGTGCATCATAGCGACTTGTTGAACAGTA